>NC_069500.1:549791935-550081935 GCF_027579735.1 Bombina bombina
ATGCATCTCATAAACCTGAGCATTACTGCAATTCCTCTTCAATCTTGAAAACTGTCCCTTTGCGACAGACCTAAATACTTGCTTGGGATGACTGCTCCTGGCGTGGAGAAGCATATTACCTGTGATCGGTTTTCTATAAACCTCAGTTTCAATTCCTACATCTGGTATACTGATCAGGGTTAGGTCCAAAAAATTAATTTTGGACTTATTAAGTTCAAAAGTGAACTCTAACCCTATATCATTGGTATTAATCCAGGTTACAAATTCCATTGCCATTTCTTCAGTACCTCCCCACATGTAACGTTTATAAAAACGGATGTGCTGTCGAAAGGGGTTCCCACCTCCATAGATGCGGGACAGCTCCCACCAACCCATATATAGGTTGGCGAAAGATTGTGCAAATTTTGCACCCATAGCTGTCCCGCACCTCTGGAGGTAGAAAACCCCCTCGAAAGTGAAAAAATTGTGCGTCAATAAAAACCTGAGTATCCTCAGTATATATTGCACATACTCAGCCGTATATCCTGTTCTTTGCAAGAAGAATTCAACAGCCTCTAGACCTTTGTCATGGGGTATTGAAGTATATAAGGCCCTGACATCGATGGTAAGCCACAGATCCGAAGCCTCCCAGTCCAAATCCTTCATCAGATTTAGTACATGAGTGGTGTCCTGAAGGAAACTAGCTAGACCACTCACCAATGGCTGCAGTATACTGTCCAACCACTGGGAGGTTCTCTCCAATAGGGACCCAATGCCGCTTACAATGGGTCTACCTGTAACTCCCTCCAAGGACTTGTGAACTTTAGGCAAGTGATTGAAAATTGGCATCACTGGATTTTCCACTAGGAGGAAGTCACAAGTAGACTCATCCAAAATCCCCAATTCCTTGCCATCATCCAAAATTTGTGCCAGTTCCCTTTTAAACCTGATAGTGGGATCACCACCTAATTTTTTATAGAATTTTTCATTTCCCAATTGCCTTTCTGCTTCGGCAATAAACTGGGGTCTAAACATCACCACAACAGAACCACCCTTATCAGCATTCCTAATTACCAGGTCTTTGTTCATTTGTAATTTCATCAAAACCTTTCTTTCCTTAGCATTTAAAATATGCTGTCCTGAAAGGGTGGTCTGGTGTAGTGATGTCAGATCCCTTTCAACTCGTGCCTGAAAGGTTTCCAAGATATTGCCCCTGCACTGTATGGGGTAAAATCTGGATTCCTCTTTAAATTTTGGTGTGTTTGCCAATGCTGGATGTCCTTCCACTGTTCCTTCCTGCCACAAATCATCCAGTATGGCAATATCACATGCTTCAGAAAATGATGCTATATTATCTGTAGCTGTCCTATTGTAATGTTCCACCCCGCTTGGATGTTCAATTTCCTCAATATTTTTGTTATAAAAGAATTTTCTTAAAGTTAATCCTCTGATTAGTTTATTCAGATATATTAAAGTGTTGAAGAGGTTGAAGCTTTGTGAGGGAACAAAACCCAAACCTAAATTCAACACTTTTAATTCCATTTCCGTGAGTGAATAATGTGACAAGTTTATGACATTATTATTCACTGGTATTTGCTTCTGAATCTCCCTCTGTTCTGGCCTGAAAGCCCCTCTGGACCTCCTCTCCCTCGACCCCCTCCTTCCGGTTTGGTATGGGGAAGGGAAAAAACCTGTTCCAAACCTAACCTTTCTTCCTGATTCATACTGGGAAGGTCCCTTTGATTTCCTTGAGCATTCTCTGTAGTATATTTGGAGCCTACTATTCTCTGTTGTTTTTTAAGAATGGGCATTATTTCTTTCGTTATGGTCTTGGGTTTTACCACTTGTTCCCCCTCTACATTAGTTGCCAAAGGAAAAGATCCAACACCTGTCTCTTCCCCACCTGACGCTGAACTCTCATCACTTGGCATAAGTGTCCCCCTCACAAGCCAGCCGCGTCTTCTGATGTCACTTTGCAGAGCCCTGGGTGTTTGGGCAGACGCCAGTGCAGCGTGTCTGCGGCTGTTTGCTTGTGGGAGTTTGCTCCAAGCTGAAGGACGGCGATCCGCAGTAGAGCCTAGGAGGAAGGTCTCCCGAACGGCTCTCCACCCAGTGGGCACGAGTAAGGCCGTGAAGAGAGGGTAAGTCTCCCTTTTCTCAAAGGTGAAATCAGGACAGCCTTGTAACTTACATCTTGCAATTGTGTGTGGCCATTATATTACGTGATAACAGCACGCAGCATTACTCTTCACTGCACAAGTGGTACCTACGGGTGTTGTTAGGGGTCTCCCCTTCATTGGGGCAAACTTTTTATCTTTTACACTTTATACCATATATTTTTGAGCCCTTATACCTTTATTATTTATTTAAAAATAATTTTATCATATAGTGTTTAGAAGAGTGTGACTGTACGTGTACAGGTATTGATGTTGTGTTTAGTGCAATTTTTTTTCCTCCCTTTTTCCTCCCTTACCCTTTCCGCAAGATTTGAAGTTGCACTAACCTGACGCATGTAAATTGTTATAGGAATTGAGGGAACACGTTTACTTTTTCGTTTACTCGTAATATGCACGCTTTTTCTGTTGTGCGCAAAAAGCCGGAAAAAAATGTATCATTCATGGACTAGAGTGCACCACTTGTAATCTAGCCCAAAATTGTGGGAGTTGCTCCAATCTTCCAATCAGTTTATATCCTATAGACCAGCTGGGCATGGTTATGCAGCTCCTCTTTCATATATACAGCTTTTGTGTAACTTTTTCTATGCAATTTTTTTTTTAATATGTTTCATGTGCATGATATAAAATTGAAGTGTTTTATTGTCCTTTTAACCACAACAAATTTAAAATGTGTGGGATGGCGCACAGAGTTTAGAGTTTAAATAAGCATTTAAAGCAAGAAATATTCTTGCTTTTGTATATTTGAACAAGATCTTAAAGTCTAAAATGAATGACAGATTATGCTATTGACTTTTTAGGCTTTTACAAGTTTCTTATACATGAAATTTAAAACTTCATAAATTATCTGTAATTCTATACTCTGTGTGGTTGGAGATGCAGAAGATTAAGTTACAAGCCCTGACACTTTATTTTTAAGTATTCACATGGACTAAACCCAGTGTATTGACAAAGGTAACCAGAAAATCAATACTACGGAAACACGTGTATAATGCCAGCAGTGGATAAACTTATGTTAGATCTGTACAGATGGAAGATTACTGGTTTGCTCTATTTAGACATTTGTTTTCATCATTTATATATTAAAAAAAAAAAACATTTCAATTCATTAGTTTTAAGATGAGATGTATTAGTGGGAAAAACAACATATACAAACAAGCACATACACCCACAGAACAAAAGTTTTGGGGACAGTTATTAGGTCTGTCAGTACATGGATCTATATATACTGTAAGTAAGATCTTTAATTTACAAATAAACAAAACTACATTCTATTGTAGAAGATAGTAAAACAATTAGTACTGTGCTAGTTAAAAAATAAAACAATATCAATTTTTAATTGGACACATTCACAAAAGTAAAGCTATTTTTCAATGTTCAAAAACAATTCTTTCTGTAAATACTGCTCAGATTACCTGTTACATTCCAATAGGTCCTAATTTATATCTACATTTTGAATCACATAGAAGTATCCCCCAAAACAGTTACCCTTTCATGCTAATACTGATTGTCTGCTTACATTTATCAGAATTAAACAACTGTCTTAAAAAAAGGCATTTTAAAATCTTAAGTATCTTTTTAAAGATTAATCAAAATGATGTCAATGTCCCCATAATAAAAATGGGACAAAATACTGGTCAAATGAATGATCTTGTCATATTCTTAAAAATCCATTGTATATAAATGGATATTCATAAAGTATTGGTTTTACTTTAACAATAAACTGTAATTTTGAAGTATACTAGACTAGATTATTTTCACTAATTTTATATACTTGTAAATCTACTCTAAGATGAGCTAAGGTCATCGTTTATGTAGTTAAATCTGAGTCTGGTTTATGTTGTGTTTTCTCATCTTTATGCTTTTTAATGCACATTTTTATAAATGCAATTTTTGTTTTACAGAGGAATTTGAGAGAAATACCAGGGATAATATATAAAAGGCAACTTAGTTTATAACTGCGTTTTTAGTGGGAAATACATTTGTGTATATTCTTTCCTACATTGAGTTCCTAATGGAGTCAATTCTTCAGTTAGGTAGAAAAGGGTAAGGCATCATATTGTGTCATAAAAAAGTCTTTCTTTTCTCTACTTACCAATTTTATATTGTAAAACCCCTTTTCTTTCTTACAATTCCTCAATAAAAATTTTACAAGCCTAAAATCCTAGACCTGCTCTGCATCTCCCATAAAAAATACTATCTAGAGAGCGAGAGATTGATGACTAAAAGTGAAGCGTAGTCTCACAGTTCTGATGATCTCGTAAACCTTTATGATACCGTCAAAGAGCATTGACTGAATTATTGCCACATTTTCAATCTCTCCTTGAATCCTTTATTCTGTTGGTTATCAGTTGATAGGGATCCTTATTCATATATAAGAACATTTAAAGTGAACTGTAGGTTTGACTAATTTTAGAAAATTTAGAAGATTATTAATGATTATATATTTTTTTGTTTCTGGTCTTTCATAATTCATATTTTTAGAATTGTAGGCTTGCTCCTTGCATTAGAATAGGTTGGTGGCTATACAGGTACAATTAATAAATTAACTGGTTTGTTACACTGCACCTATAAATAACAGTTTTCATGTAATGAATAGAAGAGTTAAAGGGATATTTTACACAAAAATTACCATAATGCATATGAAAGAACAGCACTTACACATGTTGAAAATCTGTATTTTTTCTGAAAAAGTGAAGTAGTTGCTTTTAAAGTTTAAATGTAAACTATACTGCAGTACTGGTTTTATACCTCCTACTAAACATCAGTGGCTGATAAGTATGATATTAGAGCATTGTATTAATGCACTGTTGTTTGCATATATCTATGCGTTTAACCCCTTCAAACATTTAAAATCATCTCCAGGGTCCTAGCTAAATGCATCTGGTGACCCTATATCCGGTGACCCTATAACAATATGTATTCAGATACTAGACTTGTGCATTCTGAGTTTTTGTTAGGATCCTAATGCGGACGCAAGCGCTATTAGGCTCTTTTAGGATTTCCGGATTGTTTCTGGTGTAAGATTACCATACTAAGCTCTGTGCAAATCCAGATCTTAACATAGTGATCTTGTACCAGAATCAGTCCAGCTCCGAAAAAAGCAGAATAGTGCTTACCTCTGCATTTCAATCCTAACAAAGGATCCAAATGCACATCTAGTAGCCACATGATTATGTTAGAGACCATCCTAGAGTCATCTGATAATCATCAAACTACTTTAGAAGTGATTTGCACATTATCAGACATCATCAGGCTTGTAAAGTCATCATATAAGGAAAAACATTCTGGGTGACTACTTCAGAATGATTAGCAGATTATCTTACTGATTTCTGATTGCCAGTGAATGACTCTAGAGTAATCTAATTTAAATATTTTGGCCTGAGGGCATACTTCAGGGTGGCTTCTGATGAGTAGTCTGGAGTCACTAATTACTTCAGAATGACTCCAGGAAGAGCATCCTTGTGACTAGGGCAGTTACCAGCTAGCTTCCAGTAGTGCATTACTGCTCTTAAACCCTCAGAGGTAAGCATTTCAACAAATGATAACAAAATAATAAGTAAATTTGCTAAAAGCATTTAATTGAAAAGTTTCTTAAAATGTATTCTGTGTCTAAACTAAATTTTGATTTTCATATTAAAGACAAATTGTACCCATATGCTAAATCAGTTGAAAGTGATTCTGCATAACTGTAAAAAGCTGAGTATAAAATATCATATGTAAAAAAAGGAACATATTTTAACTCAAAATTTCTTCAGCTCACCAGAGTAAGTGCTCTGTGAGAAGTTATCCTTCATCTACTCTTTTTCTGTCTTCTGCAAGGTGAAAAAAAAAAAAAACAGTGTTGTGCCTGCACATACCGGATGCATCCTTCCGTGTAAGTCTTGGGACAAGAATCCTGATTGAATGCTTAAAGTCTCTTTACAATAGGATATGGCTACTGAGGTTATTTTGACTTAAAATATATTCTACCATTTTTACATATACAGTAGAAGTTGATTTGATATTTTCTAGACAGCTTTTTACAGGTGATATGCTGCATCACTTTCAAGTGATTCAGCATGTTGGTAACATGTACCTTTAAATATTTGCAACATGGGACTGAGCCTGGCTGAGCTCCAAGATGGACATGTAAGCTTGGAGCTCTTGGCAGTGAAGGGTGCTAATGGTGCTTACTGGCAGTAAAACAAGCTCTAAAGCTGATCAAAGCATTGTGTCTGATACCAAGACATGTAAAGTGGACGCTATTGTTGGCGAAAACAAAGTTGGTGGAACAGATGTGAGCGGCTGCTTCTGATTCATTGCAACCCGCTCTCGGCGGTTATCGTGGCCTGTTTGGTATCCGTGGCAAAGTTAAAGGAATATTAAGAGACTTAAACCTACACAATCTGCCTGGACAGCAGATCACAGTCAAATCAAAGAGTGATAACAGCATACGGTTTCGAGAGGAACCCCAGAGATCACTGTACATTTAAAGATTAAGAGAAAGCCATGTGGGTAAGGAACCATGCAGGTACAAATTTGGCTTTATTAGAACTGATACAAAAACATTATGCTACATATGACGATTGACGATGTGCCTAAGATAAGAAGCTACACTTAGCTAGGCAACAACTAAGCGCTTTTCAACCGTGAAGCTATCAATTAACAAGATAAATCCTCCAAGATATACACCAAGATATACACATTTTTTACTATAAAGGTGGGCCATCTTTATTTAGCCACTGCGTCACAGACGCAAAGGCCTTCATTAGAGATTAAAAAAGAGGTCTCCTAAGTTGAAATAGGTTTGATCAGACATGGATTAATTAATACATATAACAATTCCTGCTTTAATGTCATATTCTAAGGATTAAACAATGTCATAACTAGAAAATGAGAAAAGCAATATAAAGGAGGACAACAGCTCAGTAAGATATCTCATCTATCTCTCTTAAATATACAAAGCTGGAATTTAAGGGTGACAACAAATAGAGTTACAGAAAAATACAAAATTAAAAGGGCTTTATAAAAAACTCTGAATTTGGAAGACAGAATATTATAGCAAAGCTATTCACATCAACCTTATAACATATTCAATATGTCGGTCAGAAAGTCTAGCAAACTGGATAAAGCTTCTAAATCCATACCTGTGGATTCCTTTTTTTAAGGCATAAAAATAAACCAAACCTCTAGAAACAATAGAAGCAGATACTGAAGATGACAATGATTCATAATATGGAGTGTTATGCTCCCTAGTAGATCAGACACCCGTGACGAAAGCAAATCTTCAGCTACTGGTTTCAAAGAAGGATATAACCTCTAATTTTGAAAAACTTTGGAATAAAATAGATACTTTCCAGACATCAGTCACTACCAGCTTGAAAGATATTAAAAATGTTCTCACTGAATTGGGAAATCGAGTAGAAACTTTGGAAAATATCCAAGAAATGACATCAGAAGATCTTACCAAGGTCTCAGAGTCTTTTTCTTCACAACATCAGCTAATTCTGGATCTTCAAGAGAAGATGGAAGATATAGAGAACAGATCCAGAAGAAGCAATATTAGACTCAAGGGAATTTCAAAGTCAGTTACAGCCAAAGATCACCCTAAACATTTACAGCAATTATTCCACTCCATCAAAGGAGGTTCTGATGAAGAGACCTACTAAATAGAGTGAGCCGATAGGGTGCTTAAAGCCCACCCTAGAGATGATCTACCACCTAGAAATGTTATTGTGAGACTCTTGAGATTTCCTGATAAGGAATGAATTCTGACAGCTGCCCGAGAAAATCCCACCTTTTAGTTCCAAGGCAACATAGTACAGTTCTACAAGTTTTTGTGCATCCAAACATTACAACGTCGAAGTGCCCTGTGTCCACTCACTGCCTTATTAAGGAAAAGCCAGATCTTATACCGATTGGGAAATTCCTTTTGCTCTCTGCATAAGTAAAGATGGCAAAACCTACACTTTGCAATCACAAGTAGAGATATTGACTATTTGTAAAGCATTAGGATTGGACACCCCTGAGATACCTCCATATTCAGCAAACAGGGACAATACTATGCAATTGGAACTGCATAGTCCTTCTCAAAGCAAAACTGGTTCAAAGTGGTAAAGAAGAAATTCAAAACATGAAGATCACCACTTCCTTGAATAGAAAATCACCTTGGAGGAAAAAAGATCCTTCCATAGGAAGGAATCTGGATAATATAACCGCTATAGCTAAATCTACTGAACCAGGACTTGGTGTATCCCATGGAGAATACCACATAATGGGATACTTCTAAAGAGTTCACATAATTATATCCTTTTATTTGTGAAATTGTCAGTTATAATTGATGCATATCAACCTATGCCAATTCACTTACTTACCTTTCCAGATTATAACTGCACATTTCATGGCTCTCCTTGACTGCCATAACGCCTTCCATACCTTTCTGGTCTTTTCACCCACCCTCTTCTCTCCCCCACTCTTCTCCCCCCCCCCCTTCCTTTACTAATTGCATAGGACATTTGATCATAAAATGTTTGCATTTGTTTTTGTATTTTTATTATATTTTATAATTGTGTTGTTATGTCACAAATTTTCACTTGTTCACTCACTTTACTCAGGTAATTCAGTCACAGATCATGGGAAAATTCCACAGAGATAGCAGCTAGGTTGTAAGGTAAACTACTTACATAGCAATGGGGAGTCTTATTACATGATGTACACCCAATATCAGATATTATGATGACTATCCCCAATATTAATTTACTTTCACATAACGTGAGAGGCCTGCACTCGGTTATTAAAAGACGCACAGCAATCACACAACAAATAGCAAATATTATATATCTCAAAGAAACTCACTTCACCGGCCTTTATACCCAAATATTGGTCCAGGGAATTTACCCAACATTACGCTACGCTACGTCAAACACCAAAAAATGCGGAGTTTCCAGACTAATACACTGTTCTTTGCAGTTTGTTCATAAAGTTATAATTGCAGACAGAGAGGGTAGGTATCTTTTAGTTGACGTCACGTCCAAATACAAGGCATATATATTTTACTTTGTAATGTATATCCCCCGAATGAAAATCAGAATGGCTTTTTTAGAAAAATCTCACAATTATTGATTGACTGGTCTAAAATGCAAATTATTCTAGCCAGAGACTTTAATGTGGATCTTCAAGCAATATAAGCTCTAGAACAAGATTACAAATGATCCCATTCAGTCTTTTCCCTTCTAGCACTCCAAAAGAAAAGACAACTTTAGCTACATATTTAAATGAACACTCAATTAAAGCAGCTTTTAGACTAAAAAACATAATTTATGTAAAAATTTACCTGATAAATTCATTTCTTTCATATTGGCAAGAGATAATTCTTACATAAATTATGTTTTCTTTCATGTATGTTGGGAAGAGTCCATGAGCTAGTGACGTATGGGATAGCAATACCCAAGATGTGGAATCAAAGCAAGAGTCACTAGAGAGGGAGGGATAAAGAATAAAGACAGCCAATTCCGCTGAAAAAATAATCCACAACCCAAATCATAAGTTTTAATCTTATAATAGAAAAGAAAAAAACTGAAATTATAAGCAAAAGAATCAAACTGAAACAGCTGCCTGAAGAACTTTTCTACCAAAAACTGCTTCTGAAGAAGAAAAAACATAAAAATGGTAGAATTTAGTACATGTATGCAAAGAAGACCAAGTTGCTGCTTTGCAAATCTGATCAACTGAAGCTTCATTCTTAAAAGCCCAGGAAGTGGAAACTGACCTAGTAGAATGAGCTGTAATCCTCTGAGGCGGGGATTTACCCGACTCCAAATAAGTGTGATGAATCAAAAGCTTTAACCAAGATGTCAAAGAAATGGCAGAAGCCTTCTGAACTTTCCTTGAACCAGAAAAGATAACAAATAGACTAGAAGTCTTCCTGAAAACTTTAGTAGCTTCAACATAATACTTCAAAGCTCTCACCATATCCAAAGAATGTAAAGATCTTTCCAATAAATTCTTAGGATGGGGACACAAAGAAGGGACCACAATTTCCCTACTAATGTTGTTGGAATTCACAACTTTAGGTAAGAATTTAAATGAAGTCCGCAAAACTGCCTTATCCTGATGAAAAATCAGAAAAGGAGACTCACAAGTAAGAGCAGATAATTCAGAAACTCTTCTAGCAGAAGAGATGGCCAAAAGAAACAACACTTTCCAAGAAAGCAATTCAATGTCCAAATAATGCATAGGCTCAAATGGAGGAGCATGTAAAGCCTTCAAAACCAAATTAAGACTCCAAGGAGGAGAGATTGATTTAATGACAGGCTTGATACGAACCAAAGCCTGTACAAAACAATGAATATATAGCAATTTTTCTGTGGAATAAAACAGAAAGAGCAGAGATTTGTCCTTTCAAGGAACTTGCAGACAAACCCTTATCCAAACCATCCTGAAGAAACTGTAAAATTCTAGGAATTCTAAAAGAATGCCAAGAGAATTTATGAGAACACCATGAAATGTAAGTCTTCCAAACTCGATAATAAATCTTTCTTGAAACAGATTTACAAGCCTGCAACATAGTATTAATCACTGAGTCAGAGAAACCTCTATGACTAAGCACTAAGCATTCAATTTCCATACCTTCAAATTTAATGATTTGAGATCCTGATGGAAAAACGGACCTTGAGATAGAAGGTCTGGCCTTAGTGGAAGTGGTCATGGTTGGCAACTGGACATCCAAACAAGATCCGCATACCAAAACCTGTGAGCCCATGCTGGAGCCACCAGCAGCACAAATAATTGCTCCATGATGGTCTTGGAAATCACTCTTGGAAGAAAAACTAGAGGCAGAAAAATAAAGGCAGGTTGATAACTCCAGGGAAGTGTCAATGCATGCACTGCTTCCGCCTGAGGATCCCTGGACCTGGACAGGTACCTGGGAAGATTCTTTTTTAGTTGAGATGCCATCAGAACTATTTCTGGAAGCCCCCACATCTGAACAATTTGAAAAAGCACATCTGGGTGAAGAGACCACTCTCCCGGATGTAAAGTTTGACGACTGAGATAATCCGCTTCCCAATTGTCTATACCTGGGATATGGACCGCAGAAATTAGACAGGAGCTGGATTCTGCCCAAACAAGTATCCAGGATACTTCTTTCATAGCCTGAGGACTGTGAGTCCCACCCTGATGATTGACATACTGAAAACAAATAAACGTCTCTCTCTTCAATAGAGGCCAAAACTGAAGAGCTCTGAGAATCGCACAAAGTTCCAAAATATTGATTGGTAATCTCGCCTCTTGAGATTTCCAAACCCCTTTTGCTGTCAAAGATCCCCAAACAGCACCCCAAACTGAAAGACTCGCATCTGTTGTGATCACAGTCCAGTTTGGAAGAACAAAAGAGGCCCCTTGAACTATACGATGCTGATCTAACCACCAAGTCAGAGATAGTCGAACATTGGGATTTAAGGATATTAATTGTGATATCTTTGTATAATCCCTGCACCATTGGTTCAGCATACAAAGCAGAAGAGGTCTCATGTGAAAACGAGCAAAGAGGATCGCGTCCAATGCTGCAGTCATGAGACCTAAAACCTCCATACACATAGCTACTGAAGGGAATGACTGAGACTGAAGGTTCTGACAGGTTGTAACCAATTTCAGACGTCTCTTGTCTGTTAGAGACAAAGTCATGAATACTGAATCTATTTGGAAACCTAAAAAGGTTACCCTTGTCTGAGGAATCAAATAACTTTTTGGTAAATTGATCCTCCAACCATGTCTTTGAAGAAACAACACTAGTTGATTCATGTGAGATTCTGCAGAACGTAAAGACTGAGCAAGTACCAAGATATCATCCAAATAAGGAAACACTGCAATACCCCACTCTCTGATTACAGAGAGTAGGGCACCGAGAACCTTTGAAAAGATCCTTGGAGCTGTCGCTAGGCCAAAAGGAAGAGCAACAAATTGGTAATGCTTGTCTAGAAAAGAGAATCTCAGGAACTGATAGCGATCTGGATGAATCAGAATATGAAGATATGCATCCTGTAAGTCTATTGTGGACATATAATGCCCTTGCTGAACAAAAGGCAGAATAGTCCTTATAGTCACCATTTTGAATGTTGGTACTCTTAAGTAACGATTCTTTCTTTGGGACAATGAACAGATTTGAATAAAACCCTAGACCCTGTTCCTGAAAAGGAACTGGCATGATTAACCCAGATAACTCCAGGTCTGAAACACACTTCAGGAAAGCCTGCACTTTCTCTGGGTTCATTGGAATGCGTGAGAGAAAGAAACTTTTCACAGGCGATCTTAAATGGCTTGGATTTATTCCAGATTGAGGAAGGCTTCCAATTGGAGACATGTTCCTTAGGGGAAGAACTAGGCTTCTGTTCCTTATTTTGTCGAAAGAAATGAAAACGGTTAGAAGCTTTAAATTTATCCCTTTAGATTTTTTATCCTGAGGCAAAAAAGCTCCCTTCCCCCCAGTGACAGTTGAAATTATAGAATCCAATAGAGAACCAAATATTTATTACCTTGGATAGAAAGAGGTAGCAATGTTGATTTAGAAGTCATATCAGCATTCCAAGATTTAAAGCTCTTCTAGCTAAAATAGCTAAAGACATATATCTAACATCAATTCTGATGATATAAAAATGGCATCACAAATGAAATTATTAGCATGTTGAATTAGTTTAACAATGCTATACACATCATGATCTGATACTTGTTGCACTAAAGTTTCCAACCAAAAAGTTGAGGCAGCTGCAACATCAGCCAAAGAAATAGCAGGCCTAAGAAGATGGCCTGAACATAAATAAGCTTTCCTTAGATAAGATTTGAGCTTCCTATCTAAAGGATCTTTAAAGGAAGTACTATCTTCCGTAGGAATAGTAGTACGTTTAGCAAGAGTAGAGATGGCCCCATCAACTTTGGGGATCTTTTCCCAAAACTCCAATCTATCAGTAGGCAAAGGATACAATTTTTTAAACCTTGAAGAAGGAGTAAAATATGTACCCAGTCTTTTCCATTACTTAGAAATCATATCTGAAACGTGCCTGCCTGCCTGCCAGGGCACAGTGTCACCCCAGTGCAACTCATATCTGGTGTAACAGTAGTGTAGATTTAAAAAACAGCAACACTTTTTTGACTGTGTTAAATAATAGCAGTCAGTTTCCTTCACACGTGTGCATTTCAGTGCCTGCCTGCCAGGGCACAGTGTCCCCCCAGTGCAACTCATATCTGGTGTAACAGTAGTGTAGATTTAAAAAAAAAAAAACTTTTTTGACTGTGTTAAATAATAGCAGTCAGTTTCCTTCACACGTGTTCATTTCAGTGCCTGCCAGGGCACAGTGTCACACCAGTGCAACTCATATCTGGTGTAACAGTAGTGTACATTTAAAAAAAAACAACACTTTTTTGACTGTGTTAAATAATAGCTGTCAGTTTCCTTCACACGTGTGCGTTTAAGGGCCTGCCTGCCAGGGCACAGTGTCACCCCAGTGCAACTCATATGTGGTGTATCAGTACTGTAGATTTAAAAAAAAATAATACAATTTTGACTGTAATAGATTGAATAGCAGTTAGTTGTCTGCAAGCATGTGTGTCAGGCCTACAGCGTCTACTCTGCCAACTTCTGCCAGTGCACAGTGCTACTCATATCTGTTGTCACAGTAGCTTGCACACATAGTACCACCAATCGAAAAAAAAATGACAGAGGCAGGCCACCCCGCAGGGGCCATCGTGTTCGTGGTGCTGTGATTCTCTTTGGCCCTAGAATAATGCCCAGTGTTCAGAGGTCACGAACCCCGAACTCGAACATTTCTTAGGACATAGTTGACTGGCTAACACAGGACACCCAATTTTCTACAGCTTCCGCTTGGAACCTTGACGCACCATCCTCCTCCAGCTTAGCTTCGGGCACCTCTCAAGTTACCACTCGCCCACCTGCCGCCACCACCAACACTAGCACCACAGCCACTTCACTTGATCTGTCAGAAGAGTTATTTACACATCAGTTGGAAGAAATGAGTGATGTGCAACCATTAATGCCAGAGGATGTAGATAACAGGGATATGTCTCAGTCAGGCAGCATTACACACAGGGACGTACGGTGTGATGATGATGATGTTGTACCCGCTGCGGGAGTTTGGTCTGTCACTGTGAAGTGGGCGTAACCCTTACACTACCTGATCGATACAACATCATACCTGATGTTTTAAAGCATGTTATTCCAAACAATTTAGGAATGTTAGGTGATTTATACCCTTTATGGCTTAAAACCAGACTCTGCATCAACTATGTAATTTTCCATGGGAGTTTTGCCATGTATCCCCCTCCGGCATGCAACAGTCCAGGTGTTAGTCCCCTTGAAACAACTTTTTCATCACTATTGTGGCCAGAAAGAGTCCCTGTGGGTTTTAAAATTCGCCTGGCCATTGAAGTCTATGGCGGTTCGCCCGTTCGCAAACTTTTGGGGAAGTTCGCTTTCGCTGTTCACAAACCCAAATTTTTAGGTTCGCGACATCACTACAGATAACCTATGAAATAGATCCCCATTAGGAAGACCATTGTATTCAATAGGTGATACTCCCTTCACATCCCTCTGACAATCACTGTACTCTGAGAGGAACCGGGCTTCAACATGCTGAGAAGCGCATATCAACGTAGAAATCTAGCACAAACTTACTTCACCACCTCCATAGGAGGCAAAGTTTGTAAAACTGAATTGTGGGTGTGGTGAGGGGTGTATTTGTAGGCATTTTGAGGTTTGGGAAACTTTGCCCCTCCTGGTAGGATTGTATATCCCATACGTCACTAGCTCATGGACTCTTACCAATTACATGAAAGAAACAAATTATTTCCTATATGCAAATAAGCCAGACAAATATCTTGCTAAAAAAATTAGGGACGCCCTTCAAGCGTTCTCGATTCCCCTCATACAGACAGCTTCTGGACACACATCATCACACCCATGGGAAATAGTGGACACTTTTACACTTTACTTTAGTAGTTTGTATGATGGAATGAAGATTGTACATGACTCGAAGACACATAATTTATTAAATTAATTTCTAGATGAGGCCAATTTAGGCAGTATAACAGAGGCAGATTGTGAAACACAAAAAATCACCCCAGCCGAGGTAATAGCCGTACTAAAGGACCTTAAGCCGGGAAAAGCTCCAGGACCAGATGGCTTCCCTGGTGAATATTATAGGCTTTTCAAATTTACTTTGATCCCTCATTTGGTCAAATTTGCTAACCACATTATGGAGGGTCAAGAAATACCAACAGACTAATTACAGGCCAGAATAGTGGTGTTACCAAAATTAGGGAAAACCCCCAAAAATTCTCCATTTATAGACCAATCTCCCTAATCAATTAGGATCTCAAAATTGTGACCAAAATCCTGGCTAATAAACTCAAATTAATCCAAAAATAATACACCCTGACCAAGTGGGTTTTATAGCTAATATGGAAGCTCCAGACAATGTGTGCAGATGGGGGTAATTAGTTTAAATATCTTGTAATTTGTTTTTAATTTTCTGTAATTTAGTGTTTGTTTATTTTTGTAATTTAGCTAATTGTATTTGATTTATTTAATTGTATTTTCATTTAGGTAATTTATTTAATTGTAGTGTAGTGTTAGGTGTTAGTGTAACTTAGGTTAGGTTTTATTTTACAGGTAAATTTGTATTTATTTTACCTAGGTAGTTATTATATAGTTAATAAGTATTTAGTAACTATTCTACCTAGTTAAAATAAATACAAACTTGCCTGTAAAATACAAATAAACCCTAAGATAGATACAATGTAACTATTAGTTATATTGTAGCTAGCTTAGGGTTTATTTTACAGGTATTTCATTTAAATAGGAATAATTTAGTTAATGATAGTAATTTTATTTAGATGTATTTAAATTATATTTGTTAGGGGGGGTTAAGGTTAGACTTAGGTTTAGGGGTTAATACATTTAGAATAGTGGCAGCGATGTTGGGGGTGGTAGATTAGGGGTTAATTAATGTAGGTAGGTTGCGGCAACATTGGGGGAGGGAGATTAGGGGTTAATAAATATAATGTAGGTGTCGCCGATGTTGGGGGCAGCAGATTAGGGGTTCATAAGTATAATGTAGGTGTCGGCGATGTCCGGAGCAGCAGATTAGGGGTTAATAAGTATAATGTAGATGTCGGCAATGTCGGGGCAGCAGATTAGGGGGTTAATAAATATAATGTAGGTGTCGCCGATGTTGGGGGCAGCAGATTAGGGGTTCATAAGTATAATGTAGGTGTCGGCGATGTCCCGAGCGGCAGATTAGGGGTTAATAAATTTAATGTAGGTGTTGGCAATGTCAGGGGCAGCAGATTAAGGGTTAATAAATGTAAGATTAGGGGTGTTTAGACTCGGGGTTCATGTTAGGGTGTTAGGTGTAAACATAAAATGTGTTTCCCCATAGACATATTTTCAGCCGTCTCTCCCCATTGATGTCTATGGGGAAATCATGCATGAGCATGTATTACTAGCTCACCGCTCACTTACGCAGCGCTGGTATTGGAGTGCAGTGTGGAGCTCAGTTTTGCTCTACGCTCACTTCTTGCCTTTTAACGCCGGGTTTGTAAAAACCTGTAATACCAGCGCTGTAGGTAAGTGAGCAGTGAGAATAACGTGCAAGTTAGCACCACACCCCTCATAATGCAAAACTCATAATCTAGGCGTAACTTTGTGACTAAGGTGAATATCAGTTGATAGTTGTGTAATAATTAGGTTTATATCTATCTTCTAGAATGAATTGCTCCTTGAAGAGCCATAACCAACCTGTATCACTTTACTATTATATGCATTTGCTATAAATAACTTTGGTAAACTCAAACTATGTTAAGGAAACCTAAAGGTCAACAAATCCCGAACCTTCCTGGGGTTAGTGTGGTCCAGCTGGTATAGATAGTCAGGCCAGCTAGGTTGGTTGTAGTTAATTCATGCTAGCAAAAATAGCCAGAAAAGTGAAGCAGGCCCCTTGTCAGGCAGAGGTCAGACAGGGGAATGTGTAATACTCACCTGCTGTGTGGTCCCGTCATAAAGTAATCTTCCCTTTCTTGTATTTCTAGGCTGGTGTCCAGATATGTAGTCATATCTAGAGTTGAGATTCTTCTTTTTAATCCTGTAGAGTTGGATTTTCGCCTTGTAATTCAGGTCTTTTGTTTCTTCCTTGGAATCCTGGTCCATGTCCGTTGAAGTGGTTTTTCCTGATGGGGTGGGACGTCTGAGTCCTGCATGAGAGTTTGTTGGTTCCATTCTCAGTCTTCGGCATATTTTCAAACAAGATATGAAGTGCAAAGAGGAAGCCCCACTGATAGGACACTTGGTTTTTCCTCAGGAGCAAAGTGAGGGGACATAATGCACTTCTTCTCTGTAAGGTCCTCAGGCAAAGGTTTGGTAGAACTGGATGATGTTGCCCTGATACTTATATGTCGGAATTGTTTGTGCGGATGCTAGAATTTCCTCCCTCTCTTGATATCTCAGCATCTTAATTATAATGTCTCTTGGGGGATCAATTCCTTTAGGTTTGGGCCTGAGGGCTCGGTGTGCTCTCTCAATCTGGAATTTGTCCTCATCGGACCTCCCAGTATTGTTTTGGAAGAGACGCAGTAGATAATCTGTGAGCTCTGTGATATTTACTGCCTCTGGGACTCCCTTTAATCTTATGTTACACCGCCTACTGTTGGTTTCCAAGTCCTCCATTTTGTCATACATTTCTTCTATCTTCTGTTGTTGGGAAGAGACTTGTTTCATAAGAGCATTGAACTCTTCGGCCATTGCATCACCATTTTCTTCTAGTGAGTTCACTCTCATGCCCAGATCTACAACATCCTGTTTGATATCTGTTAGACTATTCATGACAGTATTCTGAAGTATTTCCATCTTTTCTAGAAATTTTTAAAAGTTAGTATTAATATCTTGTTTTGATACTAAGTTTTCTAAGTTGGCCTTTGTAATAGGTGTTAAATCTTCACCGGTCCCTTGAGACTCAGTATCAGAGTCCCCCTCTTCACCCTGTGATTTTGTGTGCACATCGGAGGGTTTTTCCCCCCTTGAAGATTTGAAGAAAATAGTTGCTGCCGACTGTTTGCTCAGTGGCATATTTTTCATATTTTTCTTAGCCGCCATTTTTGTTAACTTCCAGCTTCCCCCCTTATGACGCAGGCCATATGGCTCTGTTCCCTGTCACAATAGTGCTATAAGTAGTTGGGATAAATTATTCACACTGTGTCTCAGTCAGAGATCCCAGTGGAGACAGATTCCGGTTATACTGTGTAAAAGAGATACGTAGCTTTAACAGTGCATGACCATCCCCTCCTCAGTTGTATAGCCTTATCATCCTTCTTCCTTATGCTACAGCCCACATCATGGTTTGCTTGTCATGCAGCCATTTTTCCCCTTTGACTTAAAAAGATCTCCCCAGTATCATATCTAAATATCTAGTGTCCTCATTATGTTCCACCAAATTTAAGTGTTACTTGCTCTGATCAAAATAAATGCTTTATATTGCCTGCCTCACTCACCAGGCCGTTTCTTAGGAGCTGCCGTTATTCAGTGAGCTGTAGCTGGTGATTGCTGCTCGGCTTTGCAACCTAATATCACACTCCGGGTACTCTCATGTCAGGTATAGGCAGAAGATGGGTTTATTTACCCCTATTACCCCTCCACTAAATTTCTGCTGCTTCTAAGTCCTCCAAGCACATGGCCCAGGAAGAAGATGGCGGCCAGATCAAGGGCTTGCAGGCCTTACGGGGTTATTGTTTTACCCTCCTAATACTTCCTCTCTGCCTTCCCTAAGTTGATCTGGGAATAGTTTAGCTGGTTAGCCTGCTATATTGTCCTAGTTTGCTCTTATTTCGCACTCGGTCTGGTATTATAGTACCTTATAGTACCTTAGTTTGTGTTACTGCACGGGTTCCACTAGGCTCCGCCCCCCCCCTGTATGCCAGTTTTTTATGTATTAGGATAGCAGTCCCTCTAGCTTTTTTTGGAGAATGGGGAATATTCAATGGTTGTGTAAAAGTGTGAATGAAATCTAAGGGGAATATCAGACTTTCAATGGTACTCCTGGAGAAACACCACACCTGGGTTATGAAACTTAAGGGAGCTGGTATGGATACTACGCTTGAAAGGGGAATTGAGGCCTCTTGTATTGTGAGTGAGGAATCTAAGGCAATTCATTTGTAATTATGTTGTCTTGGAGAGAAAAAATAGTTAGGATATGTGAGATACAATCGTCTTGAATTGATTGTTCGGAGAATTAGGGATGGGAAGTGAGAGAAATAGGGTAGAGGGAGATTAGTCTAGGACTTAGGGCTAACAAAGTAGGTGGGAGCCAGTAATACCAGACCCACTCCGGGGTACAAACAAGTCAATAATAAAACAATAACATTAGTCAACTAAGCATATAAGTCACAGCAGGAATCCGTGAAGAGGAATCACAAACAAAAGGGATACTGGGATAGTGACAATGAACAGTGGGTCTTGTGTTGTATTTATACTCACAAAGGGAGCAGCACCAAATGTGCTAAATGACACAGACAGGGAACTCACAGTTTCCCAGCAAACTGATACTCAGGCTTCCATAAAATACAATATATTTTTTATTAAAAATAATATTAAAAACCAATGGGGGTAAGCAGTACCCAAAGTGTATAAAAGCAATATTGGCAACAGATTGCAACGCGTTTCTCACCTTTACTAGCTGTTTCATCAGGCAACTGTTCACATCATGGAAGCTCTGGCTTTTAAATCTCTACTGACCAATCCCCTAAAAGACTCCTCCCACTACCTAACTATCAGGTGTAATTAATAAACAATAAACCTCTCTCCCATACAAACCACACTTCATGTTGACATTGTCTCAAAAACATTAAAGATTCATATGTCTAATAAAATCATTCACTTAAATTGCTTTGTGTTTCCATAGAAAATAAGAGTATATAATAATTAGGCCAATCCTGACTGTGTTATAATAAAAATGTTTATCGTTCAAAAGTGATGACAAAAAACAAAAATCTTTGCAATAATACCCCATATCTTACATATATATAAAAGAAAGTTACCACCATTCCCCCTTTTTGCCTATATCAATGTTGCTCGCAGTGTGTTTTATACAAAATATTGAATGTAAAATATATATCTCTCTATATATATAGAGGTTTCATGATGTGAACAGATGCCTGATGAAAATAGCTAGGATAGCTGAGAAATGCGTTGTTGTTTAATGCTTACTCCCATTGGTTTTTAATACTGTTTTTAATAAAAATATATTGTATCTTATGGAAGCCTGAGCTTGATTCAATCTTCCCGGTACTTGGCATACCTGGGCCTCTACATCGCATCTGAGGATCAGTTTGCTGGGACACTGTGAGTTCCCTGCCTGCATCATTTAGCACATTTGGTGCTGCTCCCTTTGTGATTATAATTACAATACAAGACCCACTGTTCTTTGTCACAATCCCAGTATCACACTAGGAGGCACCGTCTTGTTTGTGATTCCTCTTCACAGATTCCTGGATTCTTTCTAATTCTTTGAGAGGAGCAGCCGGTACCATACACGTTGGACTTCACTGTGTGGGTGATTGCACCGATTACCACAGAAGTTTTTTTCTGGATTTTCTGAACTGTTCAGCGGTTCCCATTAAGGACTCAGATAAGAATTTATGTCACTTGTTATATTTTCTCAATGGTTTATATTTTGTATCCATATATCTTTTTGTTAATATAGCTCTAGTTTATATCTACATTATATTTACATCTATATTCGTATTGGGTACTTGAGCGCCCCCCAGGAGTTGGACATGCCAGTGTCAATAAAAGGTTTGTTTCTAAGTCACAGCAGCAACAATAACAGTCTGACATCAATCATGTCAGACATAACCAGAACATTTTTGTAACCCTCCATCTAGGTGACCTTAACATGAATCAGGTGCTATGCAAACCCTGCTCCATGACAAGAAAACAATGTGAAATAAATGTGATGACTCCAAAAGAATCATAAATGCAACAACAACAAAAAAAGTACATATAAGGATATGCGTGTTCTTGCTGAGACTCTTCTGATTCTTTGTATCTTTAGAGTTTCTCAAAGAAAGGAGAGAGAAATAGCAACATAGTGTGATTCTGTAACAGTATCCAGGATATGTATCAAACTCTTGGCCAAATGCCTACTCACATGTATCAGAGCTTATGACCAAGCTCAGGGAAATGCGCACACCCACTTTATAGTGGTGAGTAAACAGTACTCTCACGGCAATGTAATGTAATGCAAGTGGATACAGGCAGCAGAAACTTAACCGCTGCACCGTACAACCTGAGGCCAGATGGGAGTAGCTCCTCCTTGCGGTGTGCAAGCAAGTGTATAGACGCACAAGAGAGTTAAAAAATTAAAAAGTTTCAGTTCCAAGGAACTGAAACTTTTTAACTCTCTTGTGCGTCTATACACTTGCTTGCACACCGCTAGGAGGAGCTACTCCCATCTGGCCTCAGGTTGTACGGTGCAGCGGTTAAGTTTCTGCTGCCTGTATCCGCTTGCATCCTGCAGTGGAGTTTGCTTTTGTGAGCTATAACCAGCATTTATTGCTCTATTAACCTCTGTGTAAAGTGTTGTGCTCAGCATTTGTGACGCTTTTACTGTATTTTAATAAATTCTTTTACATTATACTACATTGCCGTGAGAGTACTGTTTACCCACCACTATAAAGTGGGTGTGCGCATTTCCCTGAGCTTGGTCATAAGCTCTGATACATGTGAGTAGGTATTTGGCCAAGAGTTTGATATATATCCTGGATACTATTGCAGAATCACACTATGTTGCTATTTCTCTCTCCTTTCTTTGAGAAACTCTAAGGATACAAAGAATCAGAAGAGCCTCAGCAAGGCATATCCTTATATGTACTTTTTTTTTTTTTTTTTTTGTTGCATTTATGATTCTTTTGGAGTCATCACATTTATTTCACCTTGATTTTGTTTTGTGATGTTTGGTATTTTTATTCTACAAGAAAACAATGTGATCAGACAATTTTGTCAACAGAACTTATATAGTGAGAAAACTGTCTGTGAATAACCAGCAGGGGTGACCCTGATATTTCAGAATCCTCTTTTATCGCTCATTGGAGAATGTACACCCAATGAGGGAATTTCATCCAAAACTCTTTCTTGGCCTGAGCTCAGGGTGAAAGGGTGAGAGGCCGTGAAGGTTCTTGGCTCAGTTGGCTCTTTAATCTTTTTGGTCTTTATTCTTTGACAGGCCATTCAGGAGCAGTTGCATGTAATTTCAGTTGCAAAGAGGGATGAGGATGCAAAACTTCAGTTATGAGGCCCCACTGCTTGAGGAGGGTGTTGCCTTGGGAAAGAGTAGAAACCACTTGTGTCTGGTTATCTTTTGTAATTATTAGTCTGGTTGGGTAACCCCATCTGTATTTTATGTTTGTCCTGCATAGTCCTGAGGTGATCGGTTGAAATTGTCACCTTTGTTGGAGAATATGCACAGACAAATCAGGTAAGAGTTGTATATCTGTAAACTTGTCAGAAAGCTGTGACCTACGAAAGGCAGCCTGCATCAGTTTGTCTTTGCAACGCGTTTCTCACCTTTACTAGCTGTTTCATCAGGCAACTGTTCACATCATGGAAGCTCTGGCTTTTAAATCTCTACTGACCAATCCCCTAAAAGACTCCTCCCACTACCTAACTATCAGGTGTAATTAATAAACAATAAACCTCTCTCCCATACAAACCACACTTCATGTTGGCATTGTCTCAAAAACATTAAAGATTCATATGTCTAATAAAATGATTCACTTAAATTGCTTTGTGTTTCCATAGAAAATAAGAGTCTATAATAATTAGGCCAATCCTGACTGTGTTATAATAAAAATGTTTATCGTTCAAATGTGATGACAAAAAACAAAAATCTTTGCAATAATACCCCATATCTTACATATATATAAAAGAAAGTTACCACCATTCCCCCTTTTTGCCTATATCAATGTTGCTCGCAGTGTGTTTTATACCAAATATTGAATGTAAAATATATATCTCTCTATATATAGAGCTTTCATGATGTGAACAGATGCCTGATGAAAATAGCTAGGATAGCTGAGAAATGCGTTGTAATCTGTTGCCAACATTGCTTTTATACACTTTGGGTAATGCTTACTCCCATTGGTTTTTAATACTGTTTTTAATAAAAATATATTGTATCTTATGGAAGCCTGAGCTTGATTCGATCTTCCCGGTACTTGGCATACCTGGGCCTCTACATCGCATCTGAGGATCAGTTTGCTGGGACACTGTGAGTTCCCTTCCTGCATCATTTAGCACATTCGGTGCTGCTCCCTTTGTGATTATAATTACAATACAAGACCCACTGTTCTTTGTCACAATCCCAGTATCACACTAGGAGGCACCGTCTTGTTTGTGATTCCTCTTCACAGATTCCTGGATTTTTTCTAATTCTTTGAGAGGAGCAGCCAGTACCATACATGTTGGACTTCACTGTCTGGGATTGCACCGATTACCACAGAAGTTTTTTTCTGGATTTCTGAACTGTTCAGTGGTTCCCATTAAGGACTCAGATAAGAATTTATGTCACTTGTTATATTTTCTCAATGGTTTATATTTTGTATCCATATATCTTTTTGTTAATATAGCTCTAGTTTATATCTACATTATATTTACATCTATATTCGTATTGGGTACTTGAGCGCCCCCCAGGAGTTGGACATGCCAGTGTCAATAAAAGGTTTGTTTCTAAGTCACAGCAGCAACAATAACAGTCTGACATCAATCATGTCAGACATAACCAGAACATTTTTGTAACCCTCCATCTAAGTGACCTTAACATGAATCAGGTGCTATGCAAACCCTGCTCCATGACAAGAAAACAGTGTGAAATAAATGTGATGACTCCAAAAGAATCATAAATGCAACAACAACAAAAAAAAAAGTACATATAAGGATATGCGTGTTCTTGCTGAGGCTCTTCTGATTCTTTGTATCTTTAGAGTTTCTCAAAGAAAGGAGAGAGAAATAGCAACATAGTGTGATTCTGTAACAGTATCCAGGATATGTATCAAACTCTTGGCCAAATGCCTACTCACATGTATCAGAGCTTATGACCAAGCTCAGGGAAATGCGCACACCCACTTTATAGTGGTGAGTAAACAGTACTCTCACGGCAATGTAATGTAATGTAATGCAAGCGGATACAGGCAGCAGAAACTTAACCGCTGCACCATACAACCTGAGCCCAGATGGGAGTAGCTCCTCCTAGCGGTGTGCAAGCAAGTGTATAGACGCACAAGAGAGTTAAAAATTTAAAAAGTTTCAGTTCCAAGGAACTGAAACTTTTTAACTCTCTTGTGCGTCTATACACTTGCTTGCACACCGCTAGGAGGAGCTACTCCCATCTGGGCTCAGGTTGTACGGTGCAGTGGTTAAGTTTCTGCTGCCTGTATCCGCTTGTATCCTGCAGTGGAGTTTGCTTTTGTGAGCTATAACCAGCATTTATTGCTCTATTAACCTCTGTGTAAAGTGTTGTGCTCAGCATTTGTGACGCTTTTACTGTATTTTAATAAATTCTTTTACATTATACTACATTGCCGTGAGAGTACTGTTTACCCACCACTATAAAGTGGGTGTGCGCATTTCCCTGAGCTTGTTCATAAGCTCTGATACATGTGAGTAGGTATTTGGCCAAGAGTTTGATACATATCCTGGATACTGTTACAGAATCACACTATGTTGCTATTTCTCTCTCCTTTCTTTGAGAAACTCTAAGGATACAAAGAATCAGAAGAGCCTCAGCAAGGCATATCATTATATGTACTTTTTATTTTTTTTGTTGCATTTATGATTCTTTTGGAGTCATCACATTTATTTCACCTTGATTTTGTTTTGTGATGTTTGGTATTTTTATTCTACAAGAAAACAATGTGATCAGAACTTATATAGTGAGAAAACTGTCTGTCAATAACCAGCAGGGGTGACCCTGATATTTCAGAATCCTCTTTTATCGCTCATTGGAGAAGTTACACCCAATGGAGGGAATTTCATCCAAAACTCTTTCTTGGCCTGAGCTCAGGGTGAAAGGGTGAGAGGCCGTGAAGGTTCTTGGCTCAGTTGGCTCTTTAATCTTTTTGGTCTTTATTCTTTGACAGGCCATTCAGGAGCAGTTGCATGTAATTTCAGTTGCAAAGAGGGATGAGGATGCAAAACTTCAGTTATGAGGCCCCACTGCTTGAGGAGGGTGTTGCCTTGGGAAAGAGTAGAAACCACTTGTGTCTGGTTATAATTTTGTAATTATTAGTCTGGTTGGGTAACCCCATCTGTATTTTATGTTTGTCCTGCATAGTCCTGAGGTGATCGGTTGAAATTGTCACCTTTGTTGGAGAATATGCACAGACAAATCAGGTAAGAGTTGTATATCTGTAAACTTGTCAGAAAGCTGTGACCTACGAAAGGCAGCCTGCATCAGTTTGTCTTTGAATAGGAAACTGTGGAAGCAGACAATTACGTCTCTTGGCTTATCTTGAGAAACTGTTCTGGGTCGTAGCGCTCTGTGAGCTCTTTCCATGGTAGATGTCATGTCCTCAGTTGAACCCAACTCTCTCATTCACTCTCTCGCCGATCTCAGAGATATCTTTTCACAACTCAGCATGGCTTCTTTGAATTTCCTGCGTGATGGAGCATGTTTGTAAAGCAAGCATTTTTTTCAAGGTTGCTTCAGTAATTAAGTGTTGGCAATGAGTAGAGAGGCTCAGGTAAGAGTGAGAACCTTCTCCTATTGATTCTGAGTCACTAAGGCCATCGTGTGACGCCTCCTCAGGTTCTTTAGATGATTGAGAGAAATGATCGAAGATTGTTTTTTTAATATTTACCGGAGTCTTCGGGTGTCTTCTAGAAGTGTGAGGCATTGTCAATTGAGATATATAGATGAAGGGGATACAGACTTGTTGATTGCAAATATCAGAGTGGTGTTAGGCTACTTATTTAGTTGACAAAAGAGAATTTACCTATACAATTAGAGTACAATGAAAAATGGAGCAGGGCTGGGTGGCACATCCCAGACACTACCCCAACATATCAGTTGGTGGGATGGGCTAAAGGAATACCTCAGAAGGCTAATCAAAGCAGGTGAGCTCGTAGAATAAGAGATTAGGTGGGGAACCAAAAGGGTTAGGGAGAATTTGTCTATCTGCTTAAAATTTAGAGGATCTTAGCAACCAATTTGTAGGTTGTCAGGTTTTTCTGCATTTACTTTAAACCCAATTTTGATAGTTATGGAGGGGCATTTGTCTTGAAGGCACCATAGAGCTAATTTAGGAGGCACACCTAATTAATACAAGAGTAGTACATGGTTATCTCAAATATAGTAAATGGTCCCAAGAATAATTGAATGTTAGTATGAGAGCAGGATTAGAGCCAATCTCTCAGGGAGTAGGGGTATACAACCAAATGGGAAGGGGAAAAGGAAAGAGGAAGTGACCCACCTAGATGAGCTAGGCAGGAAAGGGGGAGGTGAGAGAAGGTCTAAACAGGAAGGTATTAGGTGTAGGAACAGCCACAGTAAATACAAGTACACACATGATACAAATAGCAGTAATACAGTGTCTTGTCTAACTCAATATCAAAAATAACAAGCTGTGCAAGGTGACATATGCAGAATTAAATGAATCTTGTATATTTAAAAGTAACAATAGGTAGTTTATGTATGAAGTTGGAGTGGGAGTTCTCTTTGAGCTTCCAATTAATCCTGATCGCTTCAAGCTGCTGTCATGTTATTGCAGTGATGCCTCAATATTGAGGCATCCTGCAATAACATTTTTTAGCCATCCGATGCAGAGAGAACCACTCTGGCCCTTTCTGCATCGGAAATTGATGGCCATGATTTTTGATGGGTGGGAGTCAATGTGGGAGGCGGGTGGGTGGCCATCGAAGCAAGGAGGTCATCGCAGGGGGCAGGATCACGTGCGGGGGCTCGCACACAGGGGGACTTATGCGGGCGCGCATGCACAGGGTGGGAGCGGTTGGGAAGCTACACTATGGGACAATGTGTTTGTAGCTAAGAGTAAGGTGGGATAGAGGAGGGAGGGGGGTTATCTAAGTGATCGGGGAGAGGGTGGGGATTGGCTATTGAAGGGTGGCAGCTACACTACAGAAAGAAATAAAAAAAAAATAAAAACAAACATTATTTGTGACAAACAAGGTACTGCCAGTACCCAAGATGACGCACTATAAGGTAGAGGGGGAGGGTTAGAGCGCTGTTTGGGGGGGATCAGGGAGGTTGGGGCTAAGGGGGATTATACACAGCAGAATATATATATTTTTTTATTTATTTTTATAAAATAATAAAAAAAAAAAAACCCTTTTATTTTAGTACTGGCAGACTTTCTGCCAGTACTTAAGATGGCGGGGACAATTGGGGGGTGGGGGGAGGGATCAGGGGGTGGGATGTTTCATGTGGGAGGCTACACTAAAGCTAAAATTAACCCTGCAAGCTCCCTACAAGCTACCTAATTAACCTCTTCACTGCTGGGCATAATATAAGTGTGGTGCACAGCCTTCTAATTGCCAAAAAAGCAACGCCAAAGCCATATATGTCTGCTATTTCTGAACAAAGGGGATCCCAGAGAAGCATTTACAACCATTTGTGCCAGAGAAGCATTTACAACCATTTGTGCCATAATTGCACAAGCTGTTTGTAAATAATTTGAGTGAGAAACCTAAAGTTTGTGAAAAAGTGAACATTTTTTTTTATTTGATCGCATTTGGCGGTGAAATGGTGGCATGAAATATACCAAAATGGGGCTAGATCAATACTTTGGGTTGTCTACTACACTACACTAAAGCTATAATTAACCCTATAAGCTACCTAATTAACCCCTTCACTGCTGGGCATAATTCACGTGTGGTGCACAACGGCATTTAACGGCTTCTAATTACCAAAAAGCAACGCCAAAATCATATAAGTCTGCTATTTCTGAACAAAGGGGATCCTAGAGAAGCATTTACAATGATTTGTGCCATAATTGCACAAGCTGTTTGTAAATAATTTCAGTGAGAAACCTAAATTTGTGAAAAAAATTGTGATAAAAGTGAACGATTTTTATTTATTTGATCGCATTTGGCGGTGGAAATGGTGGCATGCAATATACCAAAATGGGCCTAGAGCAATACTTTGGGTTGTCTTATAAAACATATATACACATTTCAAGGGATATTCATAGATTCCAGACAGATATCAGTGTTCCAATGTAACTATCGCTAATTTTGAAAAAAAGTGGTTTGGAAATAGCAAACTGCTACTTGTATTTATTGCCCTATAGCTTGTCCTAAACTCAGGACAAAATTTAGAAACTATTTAGCATGAGTGTTTTTTTATTGGTTGTAGATGTGTAACAGATTGTGGGGATCAAAGTTAGAAAAAAGTGTGTTTTTTTCCATTTTTTCCTCATATTTTATCATTTTTTTAGAGTAAATTATAAGATATGATGAAAAAAACGGTATATAATATGTGTGGGTACAGTAAATGAGTAAGAGGAAAATTACAGCTAAACACAAAACACTGCAAAAATGTAAAAATAGCCTGGGTCCCAAATGGTCAGAAAATGGAAAAGTGCTGTGGTCCTTAAGGGGTTAATGGGAGGAGAGTCCACTGCTTCATTCATTACTTGTGGGAACAAATACCAAAGATCTAGAGGACAATGAATGAAAAAAAAAAAACGGGATGTAAAGGAGGAGGACCCTATACTGAGGGCACCACAGCCTGCATTGCCTTTTTCCCAAAATCTGCTTCCGACTAAGCAAAAACGTCAAATTTATAAAATTTTGCAAAAGTATGTAAGGATGACCAAGTGGCCGCCTTACAAAATCTGCTCCATATAAGCCTCATTCTTAAAGGCCCAAGAAGAGGCCACAGATCTAGTCGAGTGAGCCGTAATCCTCTGAGGAGGCTTGTGTCCCCAGGTCTCCTTTGCCAGACGGATCATACTCCTCAACCAATAAGATAGAGAAGTGGCAGAGGCCCTTTGTCCCCTGTGCTTCCCTGAATAAACAACAAATAGGGACGAAGTCTGTCTGAACTCCTTCGTGGCCTGAAATTAAAACTTCAATGCCCGAACCACATTCACATTATGAAGTAATCTCTCCTTCGAAGAAGAAGGGTTAGGACACAAAGAAGGAACTACTGTTTCCTGATTGATGTTATGACTCAACACCAACGGAGCCCTCTGCAAGACCTTAAGAACCAAGTTTAAGCTCCAAGGAGGAGCCAGATTCCTGAAGACAGGCCTGATCCTAATTTGAGCCTGAACAAAGAACTGAATGTCAGAAGCTCTGCAAACTTCTTATGCAAAAGTACAGATAAAGCCAAGATCTGTCCTTTTAGGGAACTGATGGCAAGACCCTTATCCAGACCATCCTGGAGAAAGGCCAAAATCCTGGATACCCTGACCTTATGCCAGGGATATCCTCATTCCTCACACCAGGACAAGTAGGTCCTCCACACCTTGGGGTAGATGCGTCGAGTGACCGGCTTCCTGGCCTGCCGAACAAGAGTGTCAATCACCTTTCCGAAAATCCTCTCTTGGCAAAGACTAGTCGTTCAATCTCCACGCAGTAAGCCTCAGATAATCTAGATTTTGATGTAGAAATGGACCTTGAACCAGCAGATCACTGCAACAAGGTAACTTCCACGGCGGAGATGACGACATTGCCACCATATCCGCAAACCAGATCCTTTGCGGCCACGACTGAGCAATCAGAATAGCCGAAGCTTGCTCCTGCTTGATGCGGGCCACCACACGAGGTAGAAGAGGTAGCAGCGGAAATATGTAAATTAGGTTGAAGTCCCGAGGTACCACCAAGGCATCTATCAGTTCACTTGGGAATCCTGGATCGCGACCCATATCTGGGTAGCTTGCAATTGAGTCTCCATTAGATATATCTCTTCCGTCCTCCCATCTGCTGCAGATTTCTGCAAAACATCTCGGGATGGAGGGACCATTCCCCTGGATGAAATGTCTGTCTGCTCAGAAAATCCGCTCTCCTAGTGTTCCACACCCAGAATGTGGATCGCTGAGAGCAAACAATTGTGAATCTCCGCCCACTCCAGAATTTGAGATGCTTTCCTCATGGCTAGGGAGCTTCTCATCCCCCCCTTATGTAAGGCACCGAGGTAATGTTGTCCAATTGGAAACTGCACAATTTTGCACTTTGCGATAAGTGCTGCTACTCTATGAGTATTCTGCACAAAAGTGGGTTTTATCACCTGTGGGATTTTACACTGAGTTACTATGCCATTGGAGCGCCTTATTTTTTTCTTTTTTGTTTCTAACCATCCAGAAATCTGGCATTCTCTTAAGAGCTGACTGCAGCATCTGATAATGCTGGATTTTTCACCTGCCTGACAGTGGCTCCTCTGTGATACTTGGTATCATTATTCTTATAGTGGGACTGAGTATTCTTTATTTGTTATAATCTTTTTGTAACAGACACTCAGATTATTGTGTGGCTACACAAGTACTGTACTGAAGATGCTCAAGCTTAAAGATTGAACAATCCTTACAAAACTTTTAATAGAAAGAGGAGGTATTGGGTGGCTGTTGGGAAAAAACATTTTATGGAGAGCCTCCCCCAAACCTTCTCAATTGGAGGAAATATATATTTTTTTCACTTTGACCTATGTATGCCTACCTTCTGCCGAAAATGCCAACATTTTGGTCTTTCTAAAGATGAGTGTCCTTATGAACTGGTTTGCAAAAACTGTGGTGGTGTAGGTCACAGATCTGCAGATTGCATGGAAGTGGGGCTTGTGTGGAGCTTTTGACCATATGGCTATATTGTGTCCTAAGCTTTTTGTAAAGAATGCTACCTTTGCTGATGTTCTGTCTGGTGGTGAAGAATCAGAGAATAAAGAAACTAGTTCCTGTCTTCCCACCCTGCTTTTGCCCATGGAGAAGGTGAACCTATGGATGTGGGTCAAAAATCCTTGAAGAGAGAAGAAGTTCCAGAGAAAATGTAACTCTTCTAGTACAATTGAGGAGTTTAAAAGTTCTGAAGCTGGGGACTCTGAGGATCCTGGTATTTTGTCGGACTCAGCCTTTTCTGGTAGTGATATTTATTTTCTGAACAATCAGCTCTTGAACAGTTTACTGCTACTGTTGAAGTGATTGCTGAAGAACCAGAAGTGTCATTCCAGGACATTTAGTCTGTTTCCCCTTCATTTGATATTTTAGATGCTAAAGGTCATCTCCTTAAATAAGGCAACAACATTTGCACTCAGTAGGTGAAGGGCTAAACATTATGTTTATTAATTCCAGTTAAAAGGACACAAGCATGCAGAGGTGCAAGGGTGAACCCCCCCTGACGTGTTTTGCGCTACACTCAGCACTTAATCATAGGTAACTACAGGTAACATTCACTGCCTTAAATATTCCCATTACCCAATCACAGTTTACTATGGAGGATGGAAAAAGTCCTCCTCTAAAAAAATATTCAAGGTAGAAATATCAGGATAAGTATAGAGGGAATAAAAGAATGTGTAAAAGCAATTTAAAAAGACCAAACAGAAAATGATTTTCTGGGAAATAAATGATTTTGCTGTTTCTGCTTGTTGTCCCTTATTTTTCATTATAATTAACCTATTTGTTATAACGCAACATATAAGAGACACAAGCAAGCATCCTTGCACCAGGAACTAGCTATACATTATGACATATATTATATGATACTATCATTCTAAGTGGTAAATGTGTGATCTATATATAATGGCTGTATGATATACGTCAAATGTAAAATTTATAAAAGTTTGCAAAAGTATGTAAGGAAGACCAAGTGGCCGCCTTACAAATCTGCTCCATAGAAGCCTCATTCTTAAGGCCCAAGAAGAGGCCACAGATCTAGTTGAGTGAGCCATAATCCTCTGAGGAGGCTTGTGTCCCAGATCTCATATGCCAGACGGATCATACTCCTCAACCAAAAAGATAGAGAAGTGGCAGAGGCCCTTTGTCCCCTGCGCTTCCCTGAATACACAACAAATAGGGACAAAGTCTGTCTGAACTCCTTCGTGGCCTGAAATTAAAACTTCAATGCCCAAACCACATTCAGATTATGAAGTAACCTTTCCTTCGAAGAAGAAGGGTTAGGACACAAAGAAGGAACTATTGTTTCCTGATTGATGTTATGACTCAACACCACTTTGGGAAGGAACCCCAATTAAGTGCAACGAATAGCCTTATCGGCATGAAAAACCAAGTAGGGAGGCTCACATTGCAAGGCCACCACTCAGAGACTTATGAATCTGGTTTGCAAAAACTGTGGTGGTGTAGGTCACAGATCTGCAGATTGCATGGAAGTGGGGCTTGTGTGGAGCTTTTGACCATATGGTCTATTGTGTCCTAAGCTTTTTGTAAAGAATGCTACCTTTGCTGATGTTCTGTCTGGTGGTGAAGAATCAGAGAATACAGAAACTAGTTCCTGTCTCCCACCTGCTTTTGACCGTGGAGAAGGGTGAACCTATGGATGTGGGTCAAAAATCCTTGAAGAGAGAGGAAGTTCCAGAGAAAACAAGACTCTTCTAGTACAATTGAGGAGTTTTAAAAGTTCTGAAGCTGGGGACTCTGAGGATCCTGGTATTTTTGTCGGACTCATCCTTTTTCTGGTAGTGATATTTATTTTCTGAACAAATCAGCTGTTGAACGGTTTTACTGCTACTGTTGAAGTGATTGCTGAAGAACCAGAAGTGTCCATTCCAGGACTTTTAGTCTGCTTCCCCTTTATTTGATCTTTTAGATGCTAAAGGTCATCTCCTAAATAAGGCAACAAAATTTGCACTCAGTAGGTGAAGGGCTAGAAATGATGTTTATTAAATCCAGTTAAAAGGAAACAAGCATGCAGAGGTGCAAGGGTGAACCCCCTGACGTGTTTTGCGCTGCACTTAATCATAGATAACTACAGGTAACATTCACTGCCCTTAAAATATTCCCATTACCCAAATCACAGTTTACTATGGAGGATGGAAAAAAATCCTCCTCTAAAAAAAATATTTAAGGTAGAAATATCAGGATAAGTATAGAGGGAATAAAAGAATGTGTACAAACAATTTAAAAAGACCAAACAGAAATGATTTTCTGGGAAATAAATGATTTATGTTGTTTCTGCTTGTTGTCCCTTATTTTTTCATTACAATTAACCTATTTGTTATAATGCAACATATAAGAGACACAAGCAAGCATCCATGCACCAGGAACTAGCTATACATTATGACATATATTATATTATACTATCATTCTAAGTGGTAAATGTGTGATCTATATTTAATGGCTGTATGATATATACAATTAAATTAATTTAGATTGAAGGGGGGGCTTCATTAAGGGGGTTGTATCTACCCTGTAAAATATGAAATATCCCATTCAAAATTCACACCCTGTGGGAATCTTATACCTTGTTTAAATATCCAAGAGTTCTATCTCTAGTCAATTGTTTATTTTCATATTGTACATGTCAAACAAGATGGGTAAAATTGGACTTTTAAAATTGGACTGTAATTTGTGTCATCATCAATACGTAGGACAAACCTGTCGTGAACTACGTGATAGAGGTCAGGGAACATCTATAATATAAGTGAAAAAAACACACCAGAGGGGGGATAGTCAAAAACATTTGACAAAGAGAGAACTTTTTTGGAGTTGCATTATGAAAAGTAGGTTAATTGTAATGATAAATAAGGGACAACAAGCAGTAACATAATCATTTATTTCCAAAAAAGTATTTTCTGTTTTCTCTTTTATTCCATATAATTATCCTGATGATATTTCCACCTTAAAAATATTTTTTGGAGGAGGAGTTTTTTTCATCCTCCATAGTAAGCTGTGATTGTAACGCCAGCAACACTCTAGCTGTTGCTAGGGGCGTGCGTCTCCTTCCCTGCTCGTTGCCAGGGGCAGTGTCGGCTCAGGATGCATGCAGTGCTGACGTCATTGCCGCATGCTCCTGATGCCGGTCGGAGCTCAGTGGCGCGAATCCTATTTAAATGTTACACTGACAATCTGTCCACTGCCCAAGTAATAGGTGTTACTTTGTGTGCTCCTGGGTTGTGACAGATCATTCTTTCTAACTGCCTATTATTGATTACTGTTGCTGAACCTGCCTGTCTGACTACTCTACTTGCCTTAACCTTTAATCTGCTGGATTGATTTCTGTTGCTGAACCTTCCTGTCTGACTACTCTACCTGCCTTAAACCCTTAATCTTCTGGATTGATAACTGTTGCTGAACCTTGCCTGTCTGACTACTCTACCTGCCTTAAACCCTTAATCTGCTGGACTTCTTTGGCGTTGCCACAACCCTGCCTGCTTACCATTTTAGTGGTTTATCCTTGGACTGCTTTGCTGTTGCCAAACCCTGCCTGCCTGGACCATTCTAGTGGTTTATCCTTGGACTGCTTTAACTGTTGCTAAACCCTACCTGCCTGACCATTCTAGTGGTGTGCCCTAGGACTGCTCTGCTGTTGCTGCTGGGAACTGTCCTGCCTGTGGTGAGTGCTGCCTTCCTCATCTCGCTAACTTTCTCTGCTCTGGGATATTCCCTATATTTCCCGCTCAATGCCGGGAAAACAAGACTACTGGCCAAGTTTCGTCTGATAGAGGGGTATCCCACGAGCATTACATTATACTTGGGCCCCATACAGATGAGGTGGCACAAGCTGTTTATCTTCAGGGACAGATGTTGGGAACCCATACCACACAGTTCAGAATATGGATTCCAAGCTAGAGGCTATAACCGCTCAAACTCTCCTTACTAGTTGCAGCGAGAGATGCTGCTCCTGTTGCTATTCCACCAGCCCCTACTCCTAGTACTGTGACTTCTTCCTCTGCTTCTGGAAGTATACCCCGGATACCCTTGCCTGGACAAGTATGAAGGTACTACTGATTGCAGGGGATTTCTAAAACAATGCATGCAGCGACCCTCAGACATTTCAGTTTCACCAGTCAAGGGTCACCTTTATCATTTCCTTGCTAAAGGACAAGGCCCTAGCCTGGGTCTCTACCCTTTTGGAACAGAACGCTACACTCCTGCATGATGCTCATGAGTTCATTTCTGCTTTATCTGCTGTGTTTGGGACTTCTGTCCGTACCTCTGCTGTGGAATATTCTCTCCTGGATCTCCGACAGGGCAATAAAACTGTGGCACAATTTGCCATTGAGTTCCGCACCTTGGCACTTGAAAACCACTTGGGATGGGCAGTGCTCTCAAGGCAGCCTTTAGGAGGGGTCTCCATGAACACATCAAAGATGAACTCACTTATCGTGATATTCCTTCTTCTTTGGATGACTTTATAGCACTTTGTATCAACCTGGGACTCTCGCTTTCAGGAAAGGCAAGCTGAGAGAGACAGAACAAGGAGGGTCCTTCCCTCCCGTCCTCCTATTTGCCTAGTTTCGGCAGCATCCGCTACCCCTTCAGCAGCTCCAGTTACCTCAATAGAGGAACCCATGGATCTCTCCTACTTCAAACCCTCAGAGTCTGAAAGGCAGAGAAGAAGGAAACTGAGACTATGTTTTTATTGTGAATCTAACACCCACTAACTAAAGGACTGTGACATCCGGCCGGAAAAGCCAATGCTTAGGGGATAACACTGGGGTACCTCTAAGCATGATCTTCTACTAAATCCCCTCACTCCTCTCGGATCCTGGTACCTGTTACCCTTACCTTACTTCAGAATACTGTCCACACTCAAGCCTTCATTGATTCAGGGGCAGCGGGAAACTTCTGAATCACCATTTCATTATTCAAGCTGGCTTGCCTCTTCTGTGAAAAAAACATTGTCTCAAACTAACTACTACTGGATGGCACCCACCTTGGTTCGGTGGTGATACATTTTGAGTCAGCGCCCCTGACCAGGGCTGCCACTAGAAATTTTGGGGCCCCTGACTTAACCATTGATCAGCCCCCCCCTCCTTTGACATGTGCAACATTTCTGCATGGTTTTAAATATAGAATTTCTACAGCATGGTCAAATAATCAATAAATACACTGCTGCTAAAAAAGTGTGTTTTTATGGACCCCTGGCCTCACCATACTACTACTACCACACTGAAGTTACAATCCAAAATTGCACAAAGAAATAAAAAACATTTGCTAAGTAAGTTCTACCTCCTCTGCAAATGAAAAGTGATCTTCCGTCTGACTAAGGCACACACTGTACAAACAAAGTGCTAAGTCTGTCTCACACTGTGCATAGTGGTATAGTGCACACTCCGCTATCCTCTCAAATGCTAATACTTTAGTCCTTGTAAAAACATTTCCTTTGCCTCAATTAGCACTGTAGTACCCACTGGTGGCTGCCAAAAATGTCTTGCCTCATGGGGCCCCCCCCTGGCCCATTGGGCCTCTGACAGGAGTCACCCCTGTCACCCCCTGATGGCAGCCTGACCCTGGACTGTGGGAGTCCTCCACACTGAAACAGCTACAGTTTGAGGTAATTCCCCAGCACAAGCCTGCCATCCCTTGGTCTTCCTTGACCTTCGGGTACACAATCCACAGTCGACTGGGCTGAGGAAACAACTGGTGTCCTGGGGTACCTCCTGTTTCCACTCCTGCCTTGCTAAAGTCATTCCTCTGCCTCATATTCCCATAGCCAGTATACAGACTCCTTCAAACCTTCCTTACGTATACACAAACTTTGCGGATGTGTTTGAGAAAAAAACAACCAACGTGCTGCCACCCCACCATCCCTTATGATTGCAAGATCGACCTCTTTCACGGAGCCCCACTTCCTAAAGGGAGGACTTATCCACTCTCCAAGGCTGAAACCAAATCCATGGAGAAGTACATCCAAGAGAGCCTAGCTAAAGGTTTCATTCGCCCTTCCCCCTCTCCTGCTGGGTAGGCATCTTTTTTGTCAGTAAATAGGATGGTGGGCTCAGACCCTGCATTGACTACAGGGCCTTGAACAACATAACCATCAAGAATCGCTATCCCATACCATTGATCACCAAAACTGTATGAATCACTCCAGGATGCTCGCTTCTTTACCAAATGGACCTTACGTGGGCCATACAATCTGATTTGCATCTTTCCAGGCCACAAATGGAAGACCGCCTTTAACACAAGATCTGGGCATTACGAATACCTTGTAATGCCCCTTTGGGCTGTGTAATGCCCCTGCAGTCTTCCAGGCATTTGTCAACTATGTCTTCCTTGATCTCCTCAACCCGCACTGTCAGTTTATCTGGCAACATCCTTGTTTTCTCTTCCTTGTTGGTGATAGGGAGGGTCAGGCAATCGTATTTTAGATAAGTCTAGTAAAGATTTGTTAGAGATTGTAAGAAATTTTGGGGTTGAGAGATGCATTCAGAAATAGTAATTCTTCTGATAAAGGTTTTAATATACTGTACTGTCAAGGAGTATTGCTGTGTTTAAAACAGTACTTGGAAGCAAAAAAAAACATGCACCTAGATTACGAGTTTTTGCAGTATGAGTGAAAAATCAGCGTTAAGGCTCTTTTTCACTACGCTGGTATTACGAGTCTTGCAGGTTTAGCTGCACCGCACACTTTTTTGGCTGTAACACAATGTAACTACTGGCAATCCCGTAAAAACTGAAAAAATACAATATACAATATCAATGGGACTTCCTTTGCGCCGGTAATTACGAGTCTGCCAGAGAGGCCAAAAAGTGAGCGGCTCAGCCAATACCATCAAAGATCCATATCATAAACTGAAAGTCAGTAGTGAAGGGGTTTTATGCTACAACGCCGTAACATAAAGTCATAATTAAAGTGCTAAAAAGTACACTAACACCCATAAAACTACCTATTATAACCCCTAAACCGAGGCCCTCCCGTATTGCAAACACTAAAATAAAATAATTAACCCCTAATCTGCCGCTCCGGACATCGCCGCCACTATAATAAATATATTAACCCCTAACCTGCCGCCCCTGACACCGCCGACACCTACATTATACTTATTAACCCCTAATCTGCCACCTCCAACCTTGCCGCCACCTACATTACACTTATTAACCCTTAATCTGCCGCCCCCCGACCTCGTTGCCACCTACATTACACCTTATTAACAGCTAATCTGCTGCCCTAACATTGCCCGCCACCTACCTACATTTATTAACCCTTAATCTTCCACCCCCAACGTCGCCGCCAACTAAACTAAAGTTATTAACCCTTAACCCTAAGTCTAACCCTAACCTTAACAGCCCACTAACTTTAATGTAATTAAAATAAATCTAAATAAAACCTACTATTAACCCCTTAACGACTGAGGACGTGCAGGGAATCCTGCTCGCTTCCAGATGCTTTCCGGTTATTGCAGTGATGCCTTGATATGGAGGCATCCTGCAATAACTTTGTAAGCCATCCGGTGCAGAGAGAGCCACTCTGTGGCCCTCTCTGCACCGGAGATCGGTGGCTTACTGCGTTGGTGGGTGGGAGCGGGACCGGGAGGCGGGGGGGTGGCGGCCATCGATGGCCCTGGTTGTGTGAAGGGGGGCGGGATCGTGGGCGGAGGGGTGGCTGGGGGCGCGCAAGGGCGCGCGCGGCGCGCTGTGCACGGGAGGGTGGGGGCGGGGGGCGGGCACGGGGAGGGAGCGGGTGGGAACCGCTACACTACAGAAAATTCTGAAATAAAAAATGTAAAAAGATGTTAATAATAAAAAAAAAAAACGATCAGCAAGGTGGTGGGGGTTTGTCTGTGTGTGTGGGGGGGGAAGCTACAAAGCTACACTACAGAAAAAAACCAAAAACAAAAAAAAAAAAGCACTTTTTATTGCAAACTGGGTACTGGCAGGACAGCTGCCAGTACCCAAGATGGCCCCCAATAAGGCAGAGGGGAGGGTTAGAGAGCGGTTTTTGGGGGGATCAGGGAGGTTGGGGGCTATGGGGGTAGATCTCTACACCGTTGAGCATATGTAATATGCTAAAAAAATGTATTTTTTTTTTTAAAACCCTTTTATTTTAGTACTGGCAGACTTTCTGCCAGTACTTAAGATGGCGGGGGACAATTGTGGGGTGGGGGAGGGAAGGGAGCTGTTTGGGAGGGATCAGGGGGTGGGGATGTGTCAGATGGGAGGCTGATCTCTACACTAAAGCTAAAATTAACCCTGCAAGCTCCCTACAAACTCCCTAATTAACCCCTTCACTGCTAGCGATAATACACGTGTGAGGCGCAGCAGGATTTAGCGGCCCTTCTAATTACCAGAAAGCAACGCCAAAGTCATATATGTCTGCTATTTCTGAACAAAGGGGATCCCAGACAAGCATTTTACAACCATTGTGCCATAATTGCACAAGCTGTTTGTAAATGATTTCAGTGAGAAACCTAAAATTGTGAAAAAAATTACGTTTTTTTTAATTTGATCGAATTTGGCGGTGAAATGGTGGCATGAAATATACCAAAATGTGCCTAGATCAATACTTGGGGGTTGTCTACTACACTACACTAAAGCTAAAATTAACCCTACAAGCTCCCTAAAAGCTCCCTAATTAACCCCTTAACTGCTGGGCATAATACACTTGTGGTGCGCAGTGGCATTTAGCGGCCTTCTAATTACCAAAAAGCAACGCCAAAGCCATATATGTGTGCTATTTCTGAACAAAGGGGATCCCAGAGAGAATTTACAACCATTTATGCCATAATTGCACAAGTTGTTTGTAAATAATTTCAGTGAGAGAAACCGAAAGTTTGTGAAAAAGTGAACGATTTTTTGTTTTTGATCGCATTTTGGCGGTGAAATGGTGGTATGAAAATATACCAAAATGGGCCCTAGATCAATAATGTTGGGATGTCTACTAAAATAAAAATATACATGTCAAGGGATATTCAGGGATTCCTGAAAGATATTAGTGTTCTAATGTAAACTAGCGCTAATTTTGGAAAAAAATGGTTTGGAAATAGCAAAGTGCTACTTGTATTTATGGCCCTATAACTTGCAAAAAAAGCAAAAGAACATGTAAACATTGGGTATTTCTAAACTCAGGACAAAATTTAGAAAACTATTTTAGCATGGGTGTTTTTTGAGTGGTTGTAGATATGTAACAGATTTTGGGGCTCAAAGTTAGAAAAAAGTGTGTTTTTTTCATTTTTCCTCATATTTTTATCATTTTTTTTATAGTAAATTATAAGATATGATGAAAATAATGGTATCTTTAGAAAGTCCATTTAATGGCGAGAAAAACGGTATATAATATGTGTGGGTACAGTAAATGAGTAAGAAGAAAATTACAGCTAAACACAAACACCGCAAAAATGTAAAAATAGCCTTGGTCCCAAACGGACAGAAAATGGAAAAGTGCTGTGGTCATTAAGGGGTTAATAAACTAAATAATTCTTATTTAAAACTAAATACTTACCTATAAAATAAACCCTAAGCTAGCTACAATATAACTAATAGTTACATTGTAGCTAGCTTAGGTTTTATTTTTATTTCATAGGTAAGTTTGTATTTTATTTTAACTAGGTAGACTAGTTAGTAAATAGTTATTAACTATTTACTAACTACCTAGCTAAAATAAATGCAAATTTACCTGTAAAATAAAACCTAACCTGAGTTACACTAACACCTAACCTTACACTACAATTAAATCATTTACATTTATTAAATACAGTTAACAAAATTACAACAAAAAAACACTAAATTACACAAAATAAAAAAGAAATGATCAAATATTTAAACTAATTATACCTAAATATAATATCTAATAGCCCTATGAAAATAAAAAGAACCCCAAAATAAAAAAAAACCCTAGCCTACAATAAACTACCAATAGCCCTTAAAAGAGCCTTTTGCCCCAAAGAAATGAGCTCTTTTACCTGTAAAAAAGAAATACAAACACCCCCCCCAACAGTAAAACCCACCACCCACACAACCAAATCCCCCAAATAAAAACCCCAACTAAAAAAACCTAAGCTCCCCATTGCCCTTAAAAGGGCATTTGTATGGGCATTGCCCTTAAAAGGGCATTTAGCTCTTTTTTCGCCCAAAGTCTCTAAGTTAAAAATAAAACCCACCAAATAAACCCTTAAAAAAACCTAACACTAACCCCCAAAGATTCACTTACAGTTTTTAAAGACCCAATATCCATCCTCAACGAAGCAGCAGAAGTCTTCATCCAAGTGGGCAGAAGTCCTCAACGAAGCTGGGAGAAGTCTCATCCAAGTGCCAAGAAGTGGTCCTCCAGACGGGCAGAAGCCTTCATCCAGACGGCATCTTTTATCTTCATCCATCCGTCGCGGAGCGGGTCCATCTTTAAGACATCAGGTGCGAAGCATCCTCTTCTTTCGTCGGTGACTGAAGAATGAAGGTTCCTTTAAGGTACGTCATCCAAGATAGCGTCCCTTGCATTCCGATTGGCTGATATAATTCTATCAGCCAATCAGAATTAAAGGTGAAAAAATCCTATTGGCTGATGCAATCAGCCAATAGGGATTGAGCTTCAATCCTATTGGCCTGATCCAATCAGCCAATAGGATTGAGCTCGTATTCTATTGGCTGTTCCAATCAGTCTATGTGGAAATCGTGCACAAACACGTAAAACCAGCTCACCGCGCGTGGTATTGGAATGCGGTATGGAGCTCAATTTTGCTTTACGCTGCAATATTGCCTACTAACGTCGGGTTTATGAAAACCTGTAATAGCAGCGCTAGAGGGAGGTGAGCGGTGACAATAGCTTGGAAGTTAGCACCGAGCAGCTCTTACCGCAAAACTTGTAATCTAGGCTGATGATGTTTTGTATATCTAATTTGCATAGCTTACCCAGAGTTCGCCGGGGGCATTGGTAACAATATATACAGAGTACTTCTGGGGAAAAGCAAGCAGGGATACTTGCCTAGATTTGCAAATTTCCCTATACACTAATTATGGGTTAGATTACAAGTGGTGCGCTAACATGAACACAACGGTTTATTGAAACTGCACTTTGCACTTTGCCAGCTTAGCGTGGACTGAAGTTGCATTAAACACAACTTAAATACATTAAAATAAAGTGTTACACTCATATATACACTATCTGATAATATTAATCATATAAATATAAAATAAAAAGTTATAAGGGTTAAAAGGCATATGGTATATGACAAGGGATTTTTAATGGAAATTGCTATAATGCATATATACATACATATACATGTCTAAATATTATATAATATATATATATATATATATATATATATATATATATATATATATATATAGTATATATACATATATACAGTATATAATGAATATATGTACATCCATGTGTATGTAATTGTTTATATTTGTATACATATATAGACATATAAAACATATATAAACATGTATATATATATATATATATAATATATATATATATATACACACATTCCACTCAAATAACTGAAAACATGAAAAATATTTTTATACAATTGCAATATTTGATAATGTGTTTTACTGTGTATGTACTGTAAATATTTTACGTTCCAATGTTCTTCACACAGGGGGGAAAATGGTCTATGTATTTTTAAAAAGATATTCCTATAAATAACTGTATATGCCTATACCTATAAAAGCTTGTAAAACATTTAAAAATATTCTATTTTAGATGGAGCAAAAAAAACAACTATTGGGTATCTTGTCCTTTAATTAAAAAAATAACTTGAACAAGATTAAGAACCGGGTACATATTATTTAAGGTAATATATACTAGATGAATATCATAAATAGTTAAAACTTTATTTTTGATAATCAATCAGTTTTGGAAGCAAGTGGCTAGAATGATTTTTGGCCAAGATGCCAGGGAATAGCATCTGTTTGGTAAATGGGAGTCAGCTCTAATTTCATTTATTAAAGCAAAAAATGTAAATATTACAGACAGGTTGTAGAATAGTCTAAAGTTAGATGAGGTAGACAGTGAAGAAGAATTAGCACATGAGAGAGCTCATAAATATTAAAAACAGAAAGACAAGGACAAACCATGTTCATAAAACAAGATAAGGGACATGGACATAAGAAAGCTTTGCTTATCTATGTCAAATTATTTTGATAAAACAAATTGCTTTTCTTTTTCCAGATAATATGGGATGAGGAATATATAACTAATGCCTTATTAAACAAGGGTAGTATTGCCTTATCATAATACCTCATCTTGGCTGGTGTTAGGTTCTATAACATTTAGTTATAATACATTTTTAAGTTATGGACAGATTACATTTTGTTGTAAAATCCAGACATCCTAAATGTTAAATTAAAGTCTGCAAAATGTATCAACGTATTAAAAAATCTATTTAACTGCAGGCTTTGCAAATCTGATGACATTTAATTTTATCTCAAAATAAAGTTTTATTTATTAAATTCTACTGGAGAATGCAAGTGGGAAAGATAAGTTCCATATACATTGATTTTATTTACTATCAGCAAGATTACAAGTTTTGCGCTATACTGGGTGCGTAAATAACACAAAAAATGAGCGGTATTTGCACTTTCAATAGCGCTGCCTTACAAGTTACTGAAAAAACCTCCTTATGCTGTGCATTATGGTGCGTTAAGCTCCATACCACACAAAACCCAAGGGCTGAGTTTACGTGCTCATGCACGCTTTCCCCATAGACATCAATTAGGAGAACGTGTTAAAAAAAACTAACACCTGCGATTTGCGGAATGGTGATCGCCGTAACCCAATTCCCATTGGGAAAAGAAAGTTATGTTTAAACCTAACACCCTAACATTAACCCCTAGTTTAGACACCCCTAACCCGCCACCCTTGACATCGCCGACACTAAATAAAATAATTAACCTTTAAAACCAGCGTCACCAACATTGCCGACACTAAATAAAATGATTCTCTGTCAACGAAATAGACTAAATCTGTATTATATAGGTGGAATATTGATGAAATATGTGGGATGTGATTTGTGCTCTGAATTTTCTTGCTATAAAGTGATGGTTCTTAATTTTTGTTCAGTTGTATTTAAATGTAGCATTGGTGCGGCCTTCTCATCTTTGGCATTTGAATATATACCATTTGTCTTTTCTTGTATTTGTGCATACCAAATAAAATGATTAACCCTAAACCTCCGGCCCCCCACATCAGTACTAATAAAATAAACCTATTAACCCCTAAACTGCCGGCCCCCACATTGGTTCTAATAAACTAAACCTATTAACAACTAAAATGCCGAACCCCCGGCATCGGTACTAATAAACTAAACCTATTAACCCCTAAACGCCGGCCCCCCACATCAGTACTAATAAACTAAACCTATTAACCCCTAAACTGCCAGTACCCCCACATCGGGTACTAATAAACTAAACTTATTAACCCCAAAAACCGCCCGCCCCCCCACATCGGTACTAATAAACTAAACCTATTAACTCCTAAACCTGCCGCCGCCCCACATTGCAACACACTAAATTAAACTATTAACCCCTAAACCTACCATCCACCTAATTTTAAATTAAACTTACAATATAACTATCTTTAAATAAATAAAAACTTACCTACAAAATAAAAAAAAATAAGTTTAAACTATAAATTACACTAACATTACAATTTTAAATAAATAAAATAAACGAAAAAATAAAACCTAACATTACATATTAATTAATCCTAACACTACGAAAAAAAAAACAAAAAAAAACCTAAGCTCTTAGGTTAGGCCCATCCCTAATCTTAAAAAAAAAAAACCTTAACACTAAGCTCAGGAAATCTACTCACGGTTCCTGAAGTCCGGACATACATCTTCATCCAGGCGACAAGAAGTCTTCATCTAGGCGGCAACATCTTGATCCATCGCGGGGGCATCTACTATCTTTATCCCGGTGGGCGCAGAGTTGTGGAGGCGCGGAAATGTGGAGGTGGACATTCCAGCCAATAGGATGTCTGTGCCACCAGCAAAGATGCTCCATGCCTCCACAGCTCAGCGCCACCAAGATGAAGAAAGAAGATGCCCCCGCCATGGATAAAGATGTTGCCGCCTGGATCAAGACTTCTCGCCGCCTGGATGAAGATGGATGTCCGGGTCTTTAGGAACCATGAGTAGATTTTCTGGGGGTTAGTGTTAGTTTTTTTGGGGGGTGTTTTTTTTTTTTAAGATTAGGAATGGGCAGTAAAAGATCTGAATGCTCTTTTAAGGGCAATGCCCATACAAATGCACTTTTAGGGCAATGGGAAGCTTAGTTTTTTGGGGTTGGGGCGTTTACTGTCAGGGGGACTTTGTAATTACTTTGTAATTTTAGGTATAAGAGCTGTTTTAACTTAGGGCAAATGCCCTACAAAAGACCCTTTTTAAGGGCTAATTGGTAGTTTATTGTTAGGTTAGGGGATGTTTTTATTTGGGGGGGGGGATTTTTTGTTTTTATAGGGCTATTAGATTAGGTAGAAAATGAACACAAGCATCAGGTCCATAAATAGGTGTACGTAAAAATGTCATGCCATAAACCTCAAAATCACACAAAATCCAACAGAAGGAATAGCACCATCAAATGAATGTAATAAAAATCTTCTTTATTGAGACATCACCAAAGACACAGCAACACGACGTTTCGGTCAAAATGACCTTAATCATGTGTTATCATTTGACCCAAACGTTGTGTTGCTGTGTCTTTGGTGATGTCTCAATAAAGAAGATTTTTATTACATTCATTTGATGGTGCTGTTAGATTAGGTGACATTTTTATTATTTTGGATAATTTTGTTATTATTTTTGTAATCTTAGATTTTTTTTATTTTTTTGTAATGTTAGTGTTTATTATTTTTTTTAATGTTTTTTTTTAGTGTTAGGACTTTATAATATTGTAATGTTAGTTTTTTTTATTTTTAATTGTAGTGTTAGGATTATTTTAATATTGTAATGTTTTTTTAATTTTCGTTTCTTTCATGTATTTAAAATAGAAATGTTAGTTTAAATTTATAGTTTAAACTTATTTTTTTTTTAATTTCACAGGTAATTGTTTATTTATTTAAAGATATTTATATTGTAAGTTTAATTTAAAGTTATGGGGGAGTTAGGTTTAGGGGTTAATAGTTTAATTTAGTGTGTGGGTGATGTGGGGGGCGGCAGTTTAGGGGTTATATAGGTTTAGTTTATTAGTAGTGATGATGTGGGGGACCAGTGGTTTAGGGGTTAATAGTTTTATTATAGTTTTATTACAGTGTTGGCGATGTGGGGGCCAGCGGTTTAGGGGTTACTAGATATATTTTGTGTTGGTGATGTGGGTGGGTGGCGGTTTTAGGGGTTAATACGTTTAATATAGTATTTGCGATGCGGGAGGGTGGCGGTTTAAGGAGTTAATAGGTAGTTTATGGGTGTTAGTGTACTTTGTAACATTTTAGTTATGAGTTTTGTGAAACATTTTTGTTCTTGCAAAATCCATAACTACTGGTCTCAGATAGCAGAATGGATTGCGGCGGTATAGACTATAATGCTAGTGTTATAGCCTGCCCGAACATTTTTTTGAGGGCGGAATAGATCTTTGCGTTACAGGCTAAAATGCTTACGGTATAGCTATACCGCCAACGAACTTGTTAATACAGGAGACATGCCATTCCACGTGTAATGGCCAATTTTTCAGCAGGATAGCTTGTATCGTACCATAACGCAAAACTTGTAATCTAGCTGTATGATTTTTAAAGCATCAACATGTTTCACCAACATCAATGCCTAAACATTATTTTGTTTATATTGATAAATATTTTGATTGGCAGGGATTTAAATAATATACTAATATACACACACTCACTATTCTCCAACCTGGGGAGATCATTTGTACTGCAAGTTCTCTCTAAGAATTTGAAAATGCTTAATGATATATGATTGCAGCTAAAAAAAAAAAAAGGAAATTAAAAATGGGACCTTTATTAAAAGGGACCACTAAAGTCAAAAATAAAGTTTCATTATTCAGATAAAATATGCAATATATATATATATATATATATATATATATATATATATATATATATATGCATGCAATTTTAAATATTTCTATCTATTTTAAATAGTGCTTGCTTTTTTTAAAACATTGTTTTGGATTGTGCTCCTGGGTTAACTGTTATCAAGGGGAAAGAAAAGGAAGCTTAAATACGCTTTTTAATGTAGCTTGCTATAGTACTATTTAAGCTTTTAATAACAAGAATCTGGTGATCAATCCCAATTGAATGGCTCAAGCAAATTAACCTTTAAATAGTCTATTTTGCACTAGCAAAGAAAAGAAGGGGGTAAAAAAGACCAGAGGGCCATGTTAGAGATTGCAAAAACATAATTTATGTAAGAACCTGATAAATTCATTTCTTTCATATTAGCAAGAGTCCATGAGCTAGTGATGTATGGGATATACATTCCTACCAGGAGGGGCAAAGTTTCCCAAACCTCAAAATGCCTAAAAATACACCCCTCACCACACCCACAAATCAGTTTAATGAATAGCCAAGAAGTGGTGGGGTGATATGAAAAAAGTGCGAAAGCATAAAATATAAGGGAATTGGAATAATTGTGCTTTATACAAAAAAATCATAATCACCACAAAAAAGGGTGGGCCTCATGGACTCTTGCTAATATGAAAGAAATTAATTTATCAGGTAAGTTCTTACATAAATTATGTTTTCTTTCATGTAATTAGCAATAGTCCATGAGCTAGTGACGTATGGGATAATGAATACCCAAGATGTGGATCTTCCACGCAAGAGTCACTAGAGAGGGAGGGATAAAATAAAGACAGCAAATTCCGCTGAAAATAATCCACACCCAAAACAAAGTTTAAATCTTATAATGAAAAAAACTGAAATTATAAGCAGAAGAATCAAACTGAAACAGCTGCCTGAAGTACTTTTCTACCAAAAACTGCTTCAGAAGAAGGAAAAACACATCAAAATCTTAGAATTTAGTAAAAGTATGCAAAGAAGACCAAGTTGCTGCTTTGCAAATCTGATCAAACGAAGCTTCATTCTTAAATGCCCAGGAAGTAGAGACTGACCTAGTCGAATGAGCTGTAATCCTTTGAGGTGGAGTTCTATCCGACTCAACATAAGCATGATGAATCAAGGACTTAACCAAGATGCCAAAGAATTGCAGAAGCCTTCTGACCTTTCTACGAACCAGAAAAGATAACAAATAGACTAGAAGTCTATCGGAAATCTTTAGTAGCTTTAACATAATATTTCAAAGCTCTAACTACATCCAAAGAATGCAACGATCTTTCCTTAGAGTTCTCTAGGATTAGGACACAATGAAGGGAACCAACAAATTTCTCTACTAATGTTGTTAGAATTCCAAACCTTAGGGTAAAAATTTAAATGAAGTTTGCAATACGCCTTATCCTGATGAAAAATTCAGAAAAGGAGACTCACAAGAAAGAGCAGATAATTCAGAAACTCTTCTAGCAGAAGAGAATGGCTAAAAGAAACAAACTTTCCAAGAAAGTAATTTAATATCCAGCGAATGCATAGGTTCAAACGGAGGAGCTTGAAGAGCCCCCAGAACCAAATTCAAACTCCAAGGAGGAGAAATTGACTTAATAAATGGTTTTATACAAACCAAAGCCTGTACAAAACAATGAATATCAAGAAGACTAAGCAATCTTTTCTGTGAAAAAGAACAGAAAGAGCAGAGATTTTGTCCTTCAAGGAACTTGCAGACAAACCTTTATTCAAACCCATCCTGAAGAAACTGTAAAATTCTAGGAACTCTAAATGAATGCCAAGAAAATGATGAGAAGGAACACCAAGAAATGTAAGTCTTCCAGACTCGATAATATATCTTCCCTAGATACAGATTTACAAGCCTGTAACATAGTATTAATTACAGAGTCAGAGAAACCTCTATGACTGCGAATCAAGCGTTCAATCTCCATACCTTTCAAATTTAAGGATTTGAGATCCTGATGGAAAAAAGGAGCTTGCGATAGAAAGGTCTGTCTTAACGGAAGAGTACACGGTTGGCAAGTAGCCATCCAGACAAGATTCGCATACCAAAACCTGTGAGGCCATGCTGGAGCCACCAGCAGAACAAACGAACATCCTTTAAAATCTTGGAAATCACTCTTGGAAGAAGAACTAGAGGCGGAAAAATATAAGCAGGATGACACTTCCAAGGAAGTGACAACGCATCCACTGCTTCCGCCCTGAGGATCCCTGGATCTGGACAGATACCTGGGAAGCTTCTTGTTTAGATGAGAAGCCATCAGATCTATTTCTGGAAGTCCCCACATTTGAACAATCTGAAGAAATACCTCTGGGTGAAGAGGACCATTCGCCCGGAATGTAGCGTTTGGCGACTGAGATAATCCGCTTCCCAATTGTCTATACCTGGGATATGAACCGCAGAAAATTAGACAGGAGCTGGATTCCGTCCATACAAGTATTCGAGATACTTCTTTCATAGCCAGAGGACTGTGAGTCCCTCCTTGATGATTGACATATGCCACGGTTTGTGACATTGTCCGTCTGGAAACAAATGAACGACTCTCTCTTTAGAAGAGGCCACGACTGAAGAGCTCTGAAAATTAGCACGGAGTTCCAAAATGTTGATTGGTAATCTCGCCTCCTGAGATTCCCAAACCCCTTGTGCTGTCAGAGACCCCCCATACAGCTCCCCAACCTGTCAGACTTGCATCTGTTGGATCACAGTCCAGGTCGGAAAGAACAAAAGAAGCCCCCTGAACTAAACAATGGTGGTCTTGTCCACCACGTCAGAGAGTGTTGAACAATCGGTTTTTAAAGATATTAATTGAGATATCTTTGTATAATCCCCTGCACCACTGGTTCAGCATACAGAGCTGAAGAGGTTCGCATGTGAAAACGAGCAAAAAGGGGATCGCGTCCGATGCAGCAGCAGTCATAAGACCTAGAATTTCCATGCATAAGGCTACCGAAGGGAATAATTGAGACTGAAGGTTTCGACAAGCTGAAACCAATTTCAGACGTCTCTTGTCCGTCAGAGACAGTCAATGGACACTGAATCTATCTGGAAACCTAAAAAGGTTACCCTTGTCTGAGGAATCAACGAAACTCTTTGGTAAATTGATCCTCCAACCATGTTCTCGAAGAAACGATACAAGTTGATTCGTTACGAGATTCTGCTAAATGTGAAGACTTGAGCAAGTACCAAGATATCGTCCAAATAAGGAAATACCACAATACCCTGTTCTCTGATTACAGATAGAAGGGCACTGAGAACCTTTGTTAAAAATCCTTGGAGCTGTTTGCTAGGCCCAAACGGCAGAGCCACAAACTGGTAATGCTGTCTCTAGGAAAGAGAATCTCAGAAACTGATAGTGATCTGGATGAATCGGAATATGCAGATAAGCATCTTGTAAATCTATTGTGGACCATATAATGCCCTTGCTGAACAAAAGGCAGAATAGTCCTTATAGTTACCATTTTGAATGTTGGTATCCTAACATAATGATTCAATATTTTTAAATCCAGAACTGGTCTGAAGAATTCTCCTTCTTTGGTACAATGAAGAGATTTGAGTAAAACCCCCCGCCCCTGTTCCAGAACTGGAAACTGGCATAATTTACTCCAGCCAACTCTAGATCTGAAACACATTTCAGAAATGCTTGAGCCTTCATTGGATTTATTGGGACACGCGGGAAAGAAAAAATCTTCTTGCAGGAGGCCTTATCTTGAAGCCTAATTCTGTACCCTTGTGAAACAATGTTCTGAATCCAAAGATTGTGAATCGGAATTGATCCAAATTTCTTTGAAAAATCATAATCTGCCCCCATACCAGCTGGGCTGGAATGAGGGCTGCACCTTCATGAGGAACTTGGGAGCTGGCTTTGGCTTTCTAAAAGGCTTGGATTTATTCCAGAATGGAGATGGTTTCCAACTGATACCCGCTCCTGTAGGGGAAAAGATCAGGGTTTTTTGTTCCTTATTGTGACGAAAGGAAACAAAAACGATTATTAGACCTAAATTTACCTTTAGATTTTTTAATCCTGTGGTAAAAAAGTTCCTTTCTCCCCAGTAACAGTTGAAATAATAGAATCCAACCTGTGAACCAAACAATTTATTACCCTGGAAAGAAAGGGAAAGCAAAAGTTGACTTAGAAGACATATCAGCATTCCAAGTTTTAAGCCAATTAAAGCTTCTTCTAGCTAAATAGCTAAAGACATAATACCTGACATCAACCCTAATGATATCAAGATGGCATCACAAATAAAATTATTAGCATAGTTGAAGAAGATTAACAAATGCTGCTGCAGAACATCCTCCAAAGATATAGCAGGTCTAAGAAGATTACCATGAACATAAGTAAGCTTTTCTTAGAAAGGATTCAATTTTCCTATCTAAAGGATCCTTAAAGGAAGTACCTATCTGCCGTAGGAATAGTAGTACGTTTAGCAAGAGTAGAGATAGCCCCATCAACCTTAGGGCATTTTGTCCCAAAACTCTAATCTGTCAGATGGCACAGGATATAATTGCCTTAAACCGTTTAGAAGGAGTAAATGAATTACCCAAATTATTCCATTCCCTGGAAATTACTTCAGAAATAGCATCAAGGGAATGGGAAAAAAAAAACCTCTGGAATAACTACAGGAGGTTTAAAAACCGTATTCAAACGTTTAGATTTAGTATCAAGAGGGACCAGATTCCTCTATTTCTAATGCAATTAAGACTTCTTTAAGCAAAGAACGAATAAATTCCATTTTAAATAAATATGAAGATTTATCAGTATCAACCTCTGAAACAGATCCTCTGAGCCAGAAGAATCATTATCAGAAACAGAATGATGATGTTCATTTAAAAATTCATCTGAAAAATGAGAAGTTTTAAAAGACCTTTTACAATTTACTAGAAAGGAGGAATAACAGACATAGCTTCTTAATAGATTTAGATACAAAATCTCTTATGTTAACAGGAACACCCTGAATAATTAGATGTTGATTGAACAAGAAAAAAGGTAATGGAACATTACTAAAGGAAAAAATTATCTGCATTTAACAAGTTTGTCATGACATTCAATTACAAACAACAGCGCGAGATGAACAGTTTCACAAATTTACAACAAATACACTTAACTTTGGTAGATCCCGCATCAGGCTAGCAATTTTTCCAGAAGTATCTTCTGATTCAGGGTCAATCTGAGACATCTTGCAATATGTAATAGAAAAAACAACATATAAAGCAAAATTAGATCAAATTCCTTAAAAGACAGTTTCAGGAATTGGGAAAAAAAATGCCAATGAACAAGCTTCTAGCAACCAGAAGCAAATTAAACAATGAGACTCTTAAATAATGTGGGAGACAATAATGACGCCCATATTTTTTAGCGCCAAAAAAGACGCCCACATTATTTGGCGCCTAAATGCTTTAAGAGCCAAAAAATGGCGCCACATCCCGGTGACGCCTACATTTTTGGCGCAAAAAAAACGTTCAAAAAAATTACGCAAGAAAATTTTTGCGCCCCAAAAAAGTCAGCGCCAAGAATGACGCAATAAAATGAAGCATTTTCAGCCCTGCAAGCCTAACAGCCCACAGGAAAAAAAAGTCAAATTGTAAGGTAAGAAAAATTGATTATTCAAATGCATTATCCCAAATAATGAAACTGACTGTCTGAAATCAAGGAATATTGAACATCCCTGATCAGGCAAATAATGTTTAAACACAAATATTTAGAAACTTTATATAAAAGTGCCCAACAATAGCTTAGAGTGTCACAGAAAATAAGACTTACTTACCCCAGGACACCTCATCTACATGTAGTAGAAAGCCAAACCAGAACTGAAACGAGAAATCAGTAGAGGTAATGGTATATATAAGAGTATATCGTCAATCTGAAAAAAGGGAGGTAAGAGATGAATCTCTACGACCGATAACAGAGAACCTATGAAATAGACCCCGTAGAAGGAGATCATTTAATTCAAAATAGGCAATACTCTCCTCACATCCCTCTGACATTCACTGCACGCTGAGAGGAAAACCGGGCTCCACAACTGCTGCGGAGCGGCATATCAACGTAGAAATCTAGCACAAAACTTACTTCACCACCTCCATAGGAGGCAAAGTTTGTAAAACTGATTTGTGGGTGTGGTGAGGGGTGGTATTTATAGGCATTTTGAGGTTAGGGAAACTTTGCCCCTCCTGGTAGGAATGTATATCCCATACGTCACTAGCTCATGGGACTCTTGCTAATTACATGAAAGAATAACCCAATAACACCCATAATAGTTAACTATAAAGATTTTCCACATGTTCCAGCGTTATAGCCCTTTCACCCCAAATGTTAAACTTTGGTCACTTTAAAAATAAATTCAGCACCCCAATCTGCATTTAACTTTGACTTGGTGCTTGTAAAGTGCAATTAACCCTAACAAACTGTTGACTTGATCCACCTCCCATTATTAACTCTGATCATAACCTCCTCTTACTGCAAACTAAACCATTATTATTGACCATCATTGACTAAACACCATCATAACTCATAGCAACCTCTGACTTCTCCCTTAGCAAATACACCCACCTTAAAGGAATTGTCTAGTCAAAATTAAACTTTCTTGATTCAGATAGAGCATGCAATTTTAAGCAACTTACCTTAATTTACTCCTATAATCAAATTTTCTTTGTTCTCTTGGTATTTTTATTTGAAAAAGCAGGTATGTAAGCATAGGAGCCAGCCCAATTTTTGTTCAGCACCTGGGTAGCGCTTTCTGATTGGTGTCTAAATGTTCAGCTACCCAGGTGCTGAACCAAAAATGGGCTGGCTCCTAAGCTTACATTCAAATAAAGATACCAAAAGAATGAAGAAAAATTGATAATATGAGTAAATTAGAAAGTTTGCTTAAAATGGCATGCTATATCTGAATCCATGACAAGTTACATTTTGACTAAACTATTCCTTTAAATCTCTCCCATAGCTCATCTCTCTCTTTCTTTTATAAATAACGCATACAAATTCTAACTCCAGTACATTTTACCCCCCATAGTTAAAGGGACATGGAACTCAAACAGTTTCTTTTATGATTCAGATAGAGCATATATTTGTAGTGAGTAGTAGTGTAGAGACGTGAATTGCTAAATAATCACACCTTTATTAAAAAATAACAAAAAACTAATAAAGAGTCCAAAAGCCAAATGACAAGCCAGGAGTCAAAGCCAGTAACACAAAGATCAGTCAGAAACAAGCCAGGGATCAGGAACCAGAAGGGATGTCAAACAAGTCAGGTTGTACACAGGATCAAGAACACAGGAACTCACAGAGAAGTCAGAGACAATGCAAGGGCAAAGGCAGACTGAACTGAGGCACTTTAAATAGTAATTGATGACATCATAATTCTGGGACTGCAACCTGTCTCTCACTGAGAAAGGTGAGTCAAAATGGCAGCCAATGAAAAAAGCAGCAAATTAACACATGAAATCAGGATGAAATGCTGAATTGAAGGAGCAGCAAAGCACTACTGGAAGTGTGAGATTAAGGGCAACGTGAACTCAATATGCAAGAATGTAAAAAACATAATTTATGTAAGAAACTTACCTGATAAATTCATTTCTTTCATATTAGCAAGAGTCCATGAGGCCCACCCTTTTTTGTGGTGGTTATGATTTTTGTATAAAGCACAATTATTCCAATTCCTTATTTTAATATGCTTTCGCACTTTTTTTATCACCCCACTTCTTGGGCTATTCGTTAAACTGAATTGTGGGTGTGGTGAGGGTGTTATTTATAGGCATTTTGAGGTTTGGGAAACTTTGCCCCTCCTGGTAGGAATGTATATCCCATACGTCACTAGCTCATGGACTCTTGCTATTATGAAAGAATGAATTTTATCAGGTAAGTTCTTACATAAATTATGTTTTTCTTCATGTAAATAGCAAGAGTCCATGAGCTAGTGACGTATGGGATAATGATTACCCAAGATGTGGATCTTTCCATGCAAGAGTCACTAGAGAGGGAGGGATAAAATAAGACAGCCAATTCCTGCTGAAAATAATCCACACCAAAATAAAGGTTTAATGAAAAACATAAGCAGAAGATTCAAACTGAAAACCCGCTGCCTGAAGTACTTTTTCTACCAAAAACTGCTTCAGAAGAAGAAAATACATCAAAATGGTAGAATTTAGTAAAAGTATGCAAAGAGGACCAAGTTGCTGCTTTTGCAAAATCTGATCAATCGAAGCTTCATTCCTAAACGCCCAGGAAGTAGAAACTGACCTAGTAGAATGAGCTGTAATCCTTTGAGGCAGAGTTTTACCCGACTCAACATAGGCAAGATGAATTAAAGATTTCAACCAAGATGCCAAAGAAATGGCAGAAGCTTTCTGGCCTTTTCTAGAACCCGGAAAAGATAACCAAATAAACTAGAAGTCTTTCGGAAAGACTTAGTAGCTTCAACATAATATTTTCAAAGCTCTAACAACATCCAAAGAATGTAACGATTTCTCCTTAGGAATTCTTAGGATTAGGACATAATGAAGGAACCACAATTTCTCTACTAATGTTGTTGGAATTCACCAACTTTAGGTAAAAATTCAAAAGAAGTTCGCAACACTGCCTTATCCTGATGAAAAATCAGAAAAGGAGACTCACAAGAAAGAGCAGATAATTCAGAAACTCTCTGGCAGAAGAGATTGCCAAAAGGAACAAAACTTTCCAAGAAAGTAATTTAATGTCCAATGAATGCATAGGTTCAAACGGAGGAGCTTGAAGAGCCCCTAAAAACCAAATTCAAAACTACAAGGAGGAGAAATTGACTTAATGACAGGTTTTATACAAACCAAAGCTTGTACAAAACAATGAATATCAGGAAGATTAGCAATCTTTCTGTAAAAAAGAACAGAAAGAGCAGAGATTTGTCCTTTCAAGGAACTTGCGGACAAACCTTTATCTAAACCATCCTGAAGAAACTGTAAAATTCTTGGAATTCTAAAAGAATGCCAAGAAAAATGATGAGAAAGACACCAAGAAATATAAGTCTTCCAGACTCTATAATATATCTCTCTGGATACAGATTTACGAGCCTGTAACATAGTATTAATCACAGAGTCAGAGAAACCTCTTTGACTAAGAATCAAGCGTTTCAATTCTCCATACCTTTAAATTTAAGGATTTGAGATCCTGATGGAAATAAGGGACCTTGCGATAGAAGGTCTGGTCGTAGCGGAAGAGTCCACGGATGGCAAAGAGGCCATCTGGACAAGATCCGCATACCAAAAACCTGTGAGGCCATGCCGGAGCTACCAGGCAGAACAAACGAGCATTCCTTCAGAATCTTGGAGATTACTCTTGGAAGAAGAACATAGAGGCGGAAAGATATAAGCAGGATGATACTTCCAAGGAAGTGATAATGCATCCACTGCTTTCCACCTGAGGATCCCGGGATCTGGACAGATACCTGGGAAGTTTCTTGTTTAGATGAGACGCCATCAGATCTATTTCTGGAAACTCCCATATTTGAACAATCTGAAGAAATACCTCTGGGTGAAGAGACCATTCGCCCGGATGCAACGTTTGGTGACTGAGATAATCCGCTTCCCAATTGTCTATACCTGGGATATGAACCGCAGAGATTTAGACAGGAGCTGGATTTCCGCCCAAACCAGAATTCGAGATACTTCTTTCATAGCCAGAGGACTGTGAGTCCCTCCTTGATGATTGATGTATGCCACAGATGTGACATTGTCTGTCTGAAAACAAATGAACGATTCTCTCTTCAGAAGAGGCCAAGACTGAAGAGCTCTGAAAATTGCACGGAGTTCCAAAATATTGATCGGTAATCTCACCTCCTGAGATTCCCAAACTCCTTGTGCCGTCAGAGATCCCCCACACAGCTCCCCAACACCTGTGAGACTTGCATCTGTTGAAATACAGTCCAGGTCGGAAGCACAAAGAAGCCCCCTGAATTAAACGATGGTGATCTGTCCACCACGTTAGAGAGTGTCGTACAATCGGTTTTTAAAGATATTAATTGAGATATCTTTGTGTAATCCCTACACATGATTCAGCATACAGAGCTGAAGAGGTCGCATGTGAAAACGAGCAAAGGGGGATCGCGTCCGATGCAGCAGTCATAAGACCTAGAATTTCACATGCATAAGGCTACCGAAGGGAATGGATCGTGACCTGAAGGTTTCGACAAGCTGAAATCAATTTTAGACGTCTCTTGTCTGTTAAAGACAGAGTCATGGACCACTGAATCTATCCTGGAAACCCAGAAAAGTTACCCTTGTCTGAGGAATCAATGAACTTTTTGTAAATTGATCCTCCAACCATGATCTTGAAGAAACAACACAAGTCGATTCGTATGAGATTCTGCTAAATGTTAAAGACTGAGCAAGTACCAAGATGATACGTCCAAATAAGGAAATACCACAATACACCTGTTCTCTGATTACAGACAGAAGGGCACCGAGAACTTTTTGTAAAAATTCTTGGAGCTGTAGCTAGGCCAAACGGCAGAGCCACAATACTGGTAATGCTTGTCCAGGAAAAGAGAATCTCAGGAACTGATAATGATCCTGGATGAATCGGAATATGCAGATAAGCATCCTGTAAATCTATTGTGGACATATAATGCCCTTGCTGAACAAAAGGCAAGATAGTCCTTACAGTTACCATTTTGAACGTTGGTATCCTTACATAACGATTCAATATTTTTAGATCCAGAACTGGTCTGAAGGAATTCTCCTTCTTTGGTACAATGAAGAGATTTGAAATAAAACCCCCATCCCCTGTTCCAGAACTGGAACTGGCATAATTACTCCAGCCAAACTCTAGATCTGAAACACAATTCTAGAATGCTTGAGCTTTCACTGGATTTACTGGGACACGGGAAAGAAAAAAATCTCTTTGCAGGAGGTCTCATCTTGAAACCAATTCTGTACCCTTCTGAACAATGTTCTGAATCCAAAGATTGTGAACAGAGAATTGATCCAAATTTCTTTGAAAAAACGTAACCTGCCCCCTACCAGCTGAGCTGGAAATGAAGGGCCAGCACCTTCATGTGGACTTAGAAGCAGGCTTTGCCTTTCTATAAGGCTTGGATTTATTCCAGACTGGAGATGGTTTCCAAACTGAAACTGCTCCTGAGGATGAAGGATCACGGCTTTTGTTCTTTGTTGAAACGAAAGGAACGAAAACGATTATTAGCCCTGTTTTTACCCTTAGACTTTTTATCCTGTGGTTAAAAAAGTTCCTTTCCCCACCAGTAACAGTTGAGATAATGGAATCCCAACGAGAACCAAATAATTTGTTACCCTGGAAAGAAATGGAAAGTAGAGTTGATTTAGAAGCCATATCAGCATTCCCAAGCTTTTAAGCCATAAAGCTCTTCTAGCTAAAATTAGCTAGAGACATAAAACCTGACATCAACTCTGATAATATCAAAAATGGCATCACAGATAAAATTATTAGCATGCTGAGAAGAATAATAATATTATGAGAATCTGATCTGTTACTTGTTGCGCTAAAGTCTCCAACCAAAAAGTTGAAGCCTGCAGCAACATCAGCCAAAGATATAGCAGGTCTAAGAGATTACCTGAACACAGATAAGCTTTTTCTTAGAAAGGATTCAATTTTCCCTATCTAAAGGATCTTTTAAACGAAGTACCATCTGACGTAGGAATAGTAGTACGTTTAGCAAGGGTAGAAATAGCCCCATCAACTTTAGGGATTTTGTCCAAAATTCTATTCTGTCAGACGCACAGGATATAATTGCTTAAAACGTTTTGAATTAGTATCAAGAGGACCAGAAACCTCTATTTCTAAAGCAATTAGTACTTCTTTAAGTTAAAGAACGAATAAATTCCATTTTAAATAAATATGAAGATTTATCAGCATCAATCTCTAAGTCAGAATCCTCTGAACCAGAAGAGTCATCAGAATCAGAATGATGATGTTCATTTAAAAATTCATCTGTAGATAGAGAAGTTTTAAAAGATTTTTTATGTTTACTAGAAGGAAGAAATAACAGACATAGCCTTCTTGATGGATTCAGAAACAAAATCTCTTATGTTATCAGGAACATTCTGCACCTTAGATGTTGAGGGAACTGCAACAGGCCAATGGTACATTACTAAAGGAAATATTATCTGCTTTAACAAGTGTGTTATGACAATTAATACAAACAACAGCCGGAGGAATAGCTACCAAAAGTTTACAGCAGATACACTTAGCTTTGGTAGTTCCCAGCACTAGACAGCGATTTTCCTGAAGTATCTTCTGACTCAGATGCAAACGTGAGACATCTATGCAATATGTAAGAGAAAAAACAACATATAAAGCAAAATTGATCAAATTCCTAAAATGACAGTTTCAGGAATGGGAAAAAAATGCCAAATAAACACAGCTTCTAGTAACCAGAAGCAAAGAAAAAATCAGACTGAAATAATGTGGAGACACAAAGCGACGCCCATATTTTTTGGCGCCAAATAATACGCCCATATTGTTTGGCGCCTAAATGCTTTTGGCGCCAAAAATGACGCCACATCCGGAACGCCGACATTTTTGGCGCAAAAGGACGTCAAAAAATGACGCAACTTCCGGCGACACCGTATGACGCCGGAAACAGAAAAGAATTTTTTGCGCCAAAAAAGTTCCGCGCCAAGAATGACGCAATAAAATGAAGCATTTTCAGCCCCCGCGAGACCTAACAGCCCACAGGGAAAAAAAGTCAAATTTTTAAGGTAAGAAAAAATGATTGATTCAAACGCATTATCCCAAATATGAAACTGACTGTCTGAAAATAAGGAATGTTGAACATTCTGAGTCAAGGCAAATAAATGTTTGAATACATATATTTAGAACTTTATAAATAAAGTGCCCAACCATAGCTTAGAGTGTCACAGAAAATAAGATTTACTTACCCCAGGACACTCATCTACATGTTTGTAGAAAGCCAAACCAGTACTGAAACGAAAATCAGCAGAGGTAATGGTATATAAATAAGAGTATATCGTCGATCTGAAAAGGGAGGTAAGAGATGAATCTCTACGACCGATAACAGAGAACCTATGAAATAGACCCCGTAGAAGGAGATCACTGCATTCAAATAGGCAATACTCTCCTCACATCCCTCTGACATTCACTGCACGCTGAGAGGAAAACCGGGCTCCAACTTGCTGCGGAGCGCATATCAACGAAGAATCTAGCACAAACTTACTTCACCACCTCCATAGGAGGCAAAGTTTGTAAAACTGAATTGTGGGTGTGGTGAGGGGTGTATTTATAGGCATTTTGAGGTTTGGGAAACTTTGCCCCTCCTGGTAGGAATGTATATCCCATACGTCACTAGCTCATGGACTCTTGCTAATTACATGAAAGAAAAAAGGAAACAGCAAGTCTTTTAAAAGGCTTTAATAAAGCGAGACAAACAATTAAAGAATTGCTCCAGGAACAGGCCAAAGATCAGGTAATGTGAGGTCAGTCCAGCAATTAGTTACCAGGGAGGCAAACTAGAGCAATATCCAACAGGTAAAGGTGGACAGGTTGGCACAGGATACCAGTTAGATATGGAATTGATGACAAGGCCACTGGTACAGCACACATGGGAGACTCAGCAGGCACAGAATACCCAGCGGGTACTGTTGGTGAGGCTACCACAGGATACTAGGTAGGTACAGCAGGTACAACAGGATTCATGTAAGCTACTACTTGTACAGAAAGCAGAGGAGATTCAGTAGGCACAGGATACCCAGCGGGTACTGTTGGTGAGGCTACCACAGGATACTAGGTAGGTACAGCAGGATTCAGGTAAGCTGACACTGGTACAGCAAACACAGAAAACTCAACAGGCACAAGATACCCAGCAGGTAATGTTGTTGAGGCTGCCGAGGGAGACCAGGTAGGTGCAGCAGGTACAGCAGGATTTAGGTAAGTTGCCAATGGTATAGTAAGCGCAAGAAACTCAGCAGGCCCAGAAACAAGGTAAGTAGCCAGCTTGGGAACTCATCAAGCACAGGAACAAGGTAAGAAACCAGATTGAAAACTTAGCAGGCACAAAGTAAGTATCAACAGGACTCAGGAACTGGGTAAAACTTACAATTAGTCATCCCAGAGTGATGGGCTGAGTGGCTTTATATAGGGACTCCAACACCTGTAGCTACTAGGTGAGAGTTCCTATAATTAGGTTGTGGCCCCTTTAAATTTGCGCATAGTGTGGGCATGTGTGCCTAGGGGAAAGCAGCAGCCACATGAGGAACGCTGAGGCAGGAGCCGGTTGCTGGATCAAAAGAAGGTAATTTCTAACAGGGAGCTAGCTGAACACATTGGTAAGCCAATGACAAGAGACATATATGTGCAGCCACCAATCAGCAGCTAGCTCCCAGCTCCTGAGCTTACCTAGGTATGCTTTTCAAGCAAAGCATTCCAAGAGAACAAAGCACATTAGATAAAAGAAGTAAATTGGAAAGTTATTTGCTCTATGTGAATCATGAAAGAAAAAAAATGGGTTTCATGTCCTTTTAATCCCCTTCTTTTGTAATTATCTCCCCATCACAAATAACTTTATATGCTTAACGTTTACTTACAAGGCGATAAACCAGATTAGCCTTTCAGAACTAGTATATATGGGGAATTCCTTAAAAGAACCAGCAAGTGGTGTGGCCCTAACGGGGCCTAACAGTGCTAATCAGAAGAGGCTGAAGAATCCTCAACCATACATTGGGAGATTATAATTTTAATAGCAGTTGTTGGGGCTTGCCAGCTGCTATATTCAGCTGTATTTTGGGGGAGTTCACGTGTAGGTATTAAACTGGAGTGGGCTTTTAGATTAGTGGCCCTTACAATTATGATGGGGTGGATTCTTTGAATGGAGGTTTGGGTTAAACTGTGCCAGGGGGTTAACACAAGATGGGGAATATTTTTTTATTTTCGACTTTTAGTTTTGTCTACCTAAATGTAGTATTTTAACTGATATTATGAGCATGTGTTAGAAATGGGGAAGCTTTTACAGTGCTTGAATTGTATGAGCAACTTGAGTGTGATGGCATGCATATTGCTATTGATATTGAGCTCTTTGAAGAACATATTTATTTGTTTAAATTGATCTTGATAAAGACGGCAGGAGTTGTTGAAACACATTGAGCTGATAAATATGAACTGTATTTTAATGGAGCTGTAATCCAGTTTTTTTATGAAAGTAAACCTGCTGAAATTCAGAATCTAATTCCCTGTTTTTCCTATATTATTCACATTGGGAATCCACAGTGTTCTAAAGGGAACCCTGCACTGTATTGGAACTCACCCTAACCAGCGCCTCCTTCTATCAAGCATTTGTATATGGCAGTCCTGGGAGACACTGTGGGGGATGCAGTGATCTATTCACAGGGGTGTATTGTTTTATACCATATTGCTATCTGTTTTCAACAATGTGTAGTTTATTGAGATCAACATGGCTGTCACTATGCTGTGGTTCTGCTGTTGTCAATAACAGTTTGAATAGAACCTTAACCTTTATGTATAATTGATTCCTAACCTGTAAATATTTAAAAACTACCAAAAAGTGTAACGTTTTTCTAAATTGACATGACTAATACAAAAAAGCTCTTACCTCAAAAGGAAGCTCTTCAATATCAAAATTTGCAGACAAATCCAGTTTTTCAAGTTTTTCACAGTTTCCCAATTCAGGTGGTATGTTCTTTAGATTGTTAAAACTAGCATTGAGTTCTTTCAGGTTTTCCAAACAACCTGTTAAAAATAAATAAAATAATAAACAATCAAGCAAGCAAACAAAGAAATTGAATGCTAAATTTGACGCCATAATGTGATATAAATTTGACATACTGTATGTATTAGGTCATTGAGAGTTAAAGGGAGAGTCTAGTCAAAATAAAACTTTCATGATTCAGATAGGGCATGCAATTTTTTAACAACTTTCCAATTCACTTGTAACATCAAATTAGCTTTATTCTCTTTGTATTCTTTGTTGAAATTAAACCTAGGTAGGATCATATGCTAATTTCTTAGCACTTGAACGCAGGCTCTTATCTCAGTGCATTTTGAAAGGCTTTTATAGCTAGACAGCGCTAGTTCACGTAGGCCATAAAAATAACATTGTGCTCACACTCGTGGAGTTACTTATGAGAGGGCACTGATTGGCTAAAATGCAATTCTGTCAAAATAACTGAAAGTCTTCAGAGAATTAGATACAAGGTAATCACAGAGGTAAAAGTATATTAATATAAAAGTGTTAGTTATGCAAAACTGGGTAATAGGTAATAAAGGGATTATCTATCTTTTTAAACAATAAACAATACAAATTCTGGAGTAGACTGTCCCTTTAATGGAAATGATAAAATGTCAGTGGTGACAGTATTGACTCCTGAGATGTATCTAGCACTGAACCTGGTGATAATATGCAAATGTAAACACTGTCTTAGGATGTTTACCAACAGAGGCAATATAACACAATTTGATTGTCTGACAAAACAAAAAACTGCCCGGTTCCCTAAACAGGTCCACCATAACTCCACAGCAACTAGAATGAGAAAACTGCAACTTTGACAATCTGGAGACCACGGCACAGCACACCAGGAACAATCATTAAACCCCCTGAGAAATCACCTCACTTGCAGACTTTTAGGCTTATTGTATTGGCACTGCACAAAAAAATACAATGTTTTTGTTCAACACATGCCTGTTTCTTAAAATCATGTGTTTTGTTGTACTTGATAAGAATATTATGATCTCATCATTAAGAACTAAGTGATGTTGTCCTTTTTAAAATCCATATTTCATTACAATATTCCACAGTTTAGATTTTAATGATGCTGCTTTTGAACAGTATAACAATAGCTAACCACTTGTGCTTAAAGGGACAGTCACATCCAAAATAAACTTTCATGATTAAATTTAAACAACTTTCCAATTTACTTTTATCACAAATTTTGGTTTGTTCTCTTGGTATTCTTAGTTGAAAGCTTAACCTAGGTAGACTCATAAGCTAATTTCTTGGACCTTGAAGGCCGCCTCTAATCGGAATGCATTTTTTTTTAGTTTTTCCCCACTAAAGGGTGTTAGTTTATGTGTGTCATATAGATAACATTGATCTCACGCATGTGAGGTAACCTAGGAGTCAGCACTAATTGGTTAAAATGCAGGGGCTCCATTACATATGCGGCGGCGCCTGCAAAAGCTGGTTTTTAAGCGATTTTGGTATTACATATACGGTGTAGCATGCAAGTTACGCGCGTATATTTCACCCGTCGCCCGCAATTTTTACTCCCATAAGTTAACATGGGGCCGCGTCGCAAATTGGTGTCCAATATTCAGCGCAAGGACTTACGTGGTGAAAATGGAGAAATCTTACTCCATTTTCACCTCGACATACAATTCAGCCGCAGCAGGCCTTGCGCTCAATATGGGAGCGCCGTAACTCCAGAAAATGCCTTCAAAAATAAACTACACCTAACACATGCGCAATATCTATCTACCTGTCAACCGCAATCCCCCACCCACAAATATACTAATAAAGTGTATGAAACCACTACATCCGCCATCAAACCCACACCTCACTAATAAAAGTATTAACCCCTAAACCGACAAACCCCCATAGCGCAATACGTCTAATTAAACTATTAACCCTATATCCACCATCAAACCCACACCGCAAGAAATAACTAAATTATTAACCCCTATAATCACCAACCCAACATCGCAAACTACCTAGTAAACTATTAACCCCTAATTCCGCCATTAACCCACAACACAAACTACCTATTAAAGTATAACCCCACAACACAATAAACCTAGCCCCTAACCTAACACCCCCTAACCTAACACCCCCTAAATGAACCCAAATTTCCTAAATAACAAATACTAAAGTTACTATTAAAATAAAAAAACTAACACTACTTTAAAAATAAAAAATAAAGCAGTATAAATTAAAGGGGACTTGTCTAATAAAAATTACAATTCTGGTGTAGACTGTCCCTTTAAGCTACAATTACAGAAAATAAAAAAAAATCTAAGATTACTAAAATAAAAAACAAAATTACCAAATTTTGAAAAAATTATACCTAATCCCTATGAAAAAAAGCCCACCCAAAATAAAAACACCCCCCTACTCTAAGAATAAACTACCAGATAGCCCTTAAAAGGGCCTTTTTGCAGGGCATTACCCCAAGATAATCAGCTCGTTGACAACAAAATACACAAAGCCCCCCTAACAAGTAAAACCTCCCCACCCACCAAACCCCCCAAAATAAAAGAACCTAACACTAAAAAACACTAACTACCACATTGCCGTTGAAAAAGGCATTTGTTGGGGATTTAGGCTCTTTTATTGCCCACCCTAATCTAAATAAACAACCCCCCCCCCCAAAAAAAAAAAACCTTAAAAAACTCCTAAGTCTAACCCCCGAGGTTGGTAACTCACCATTCCTAAAGTCCGGCGGAGAAGTCTTCTTCAAGCGGCAACCTCTTCTTTCTTCTTCCAGAACATCCGGCGTGGAGCGGAGCTAAGACTGATGACTACGGAGCTAAAGACCGGCAACCCTGGAACTGAAGACCGGCGACTCTGGAACTGAAGACCGCGACTCTGGAAACTGAAGACCGGCGACCGTGGAGCCATGGATCCTCTTCATATGATCTCCACCGTACACTGGATAGAGAATTCAAGGTACGCAATTAAAAATGGCGTCCCTTGAATTCCTATTGGCATGAATTTGATTCTTCAAATTCAAATCAGCCAATAGATGAAAGCTACTCAAATCCTATTGGCTGTTCAAATCAGCTAATAGAATGAGAGCTACTGAAATTCTATTGGCTCATTTGAATAGCCAATATAATTTCAGTAGCTCTCATCCTATTGGCTGATTTGAACAGCAATAAGATTTGAGTATACAATCTCCCCAAACTTGGGGAAAACCCTCTAGCAGTAGCGCTGTATGTTGGCAAATGTCTCTGGACTATTAAATTTGCATGGGATATGTTTATAGACCCATATGGCCTGGAGGATATCGAGAGGTGTTAGCAGGTGATACACTTACCCCCTCTTCACGGCTCCTGTCGGTATCAGCCTGGTGTAGAGTAGCCGGTTGGGAAACCCTCTCCTGGGCAATGCGTAAACTGGTATATCCTGGCTAGAGCCACACTGCTCACACACAAGCCACTCGATTCGGACGCCGTAAAACTCTCACAACGCTCTGGCTCAGACACATGACGACATCAATTGAGGCAGACGTCCTGGGGGGTAAGGGATTCCGGAATCATTGTAAACCGCTTCACAAAAGGCCTCCAATCCCTTGCACTGCCAAGCTGGAAATAATGCCTTCTGGGATGAAACTGGGAAGAAACTGCTTAGCTCCGAAAGACGGGCTCAATGGATACATACAAAAATAGTCCGGAGCTGCAGTTAAAAACGTATTACTTTATTTTGTTACCATTAAAAACTAGTACAGTGGCATGTAAAAAACATAACAAAAACAGCAACATGCCCTTAGTTGCTGGAAAGAGCCCCAGCAACTAAAGGACATGTTGTTGTTTTTTGGTATGTTTTTGTACATGTCACTGTACCAGTTTATTAGATGGTAACAAAAATAAAGTAATACGTTTTTTAACTGCAGCTCCTGGACTATTTTTTGTAAATAGGATTTGAGTAGCTTTCATCCTATTGATGATTTGAATTTGAAGAATCAAATCAGCCAATAGGGAATTCAAGGGACAACCATTTTTAATTGCGTACCTTGAATTCTCTATCCAGGTTATGGCAGAGATCGTACGAAGAGGATCCTCCATGCTCCATGGCTGCGCAGTCGGCCGGCTATACTCTTCAGTTCCAGGGTCGCAGTCTTCAGCTCGCTCCGCGCCGGCTGTTCCTGGAAGAAGAAAGATAGGTTGCCGCTTGGAAGAAGACTTCACCGCCTGGAACAGGACCTTCTCCGCCGGACTTCAGGAACGGTGAGTACCACCTGGGGGTTAGACTTAGGGGTTTTTTTAAGGGTTTTTTTGGGGGGTTTGTTTTATTTAGATTTGGGTGGGTAGTAAAAGAGCTAAATGCCATTTTAAGGGCAATTCCCAACAAATTGCCCTTTTCAGGGCAATGGGTATTTTAGTTTTTAGTGTTAGAATCTTTTATTTTGGGGGGTTTGGTGGGTGGGGGGTTTTACTTTTAGGGGGGACTTTGTGTATTTTGTTGTAAAAAGAGCTGATTATCTTGGGGCAATGCCCTGCAAAAAAGCCCTTTTAAGGGCTACTGGTAGTTTATTCTATAGAGTAGGGGGTGTTTTTATTTTGGGGGGGCTTTTTTATTTTCATAGGGATTAGGTATAATTTTTTAAAATTTGGTAATTTTGTTTTTTATTTTATGTAATCTTAGATTTTTTTATTTTCTGTATTTGTAGCTTAAAGGGACAGTCCCTACACCAGAATTTTAATTTTGATTAGACTGTCCCTTTAATTTATACTTAGTTTATTTTTATTTTTAAAGTAGTTAGTATTTTTTAATTTTAAAAGTAACTTTAGTATTTTGTAATTTAGGTTATTTGGGTTAATTTAGGTGGTGTTAGGTTAGGGCGTGTTAGGTTTAGGGGTTAGGTTTATTGCATTGTGGGCTTTAGCGGTTTAGGGGTTAATACTTTGATAGGTTTATTGCGTTGTGGGCTTTGGCAGTTTAAGGGGTTAATATTTAGTTATTACTTGCAGTGTGGGTTTGATGGCAGATATAGGGGTTAATAGTTTAACGATCAGTTATAGTTCCGATCAGCCAATAGAATGCAAGCTCAATCTGGACTGGCTGATTGGATCAGCCAATCGGATTGAACTTGAATCTGATTGGCTGATTCAATCAGCCAATCAGATTTTTCCCTTCTTTATTCCGATTGGCTGATAGAATCCTATCAGCCAATCGGAATTGAAGGGACGCCATCTTGGATGACGTCCTTCTAAAGGAGCCTTCATTCGTCGGTAGTCCGTCGGGAAAGAAGGATGTTCCGCGTCGGCGGGATGAAGATTGAAGACCCCACTTGGAAGATGACATCACCCGGATAGAAGACTTCTTCAGCGCCTCTTGAAGATGACATCGCCCGGATGGAAGACTTCTTCAGCGCCGCTTGGAGGATCAACTTCATCGGATGGAAGATTTCTTCAGCGCCGCTTGGAGGATAACTTCTTCCGCTCCGGGTCTCCTCTTCGGTTCCATCGCTGCTCGGCTGAGTGAAGACAACTCAGGTAGGATGATCTTCAGGGGATTAGTGTTAGTTATTTTAAGGGGGGTTTGGGTTAGATTAGGGGTATGTGGGTGGTGGGTTTTTAATGTTGGGCGGGGTTGTATTTTTCTTTTACAGGCAAAAAGAGCTGAATTCTTTGGAGGCATTGCCCCACAAATGCCCCTTTTAAGGGCTGGTAAGGTAAAAGAGCTTTGAACTTTTTTAATTTAGGAATAGGGTAGGGCATTTTTTTATTTTGGGGGTTTTGTTATTTTATTAGGGGGCTTAGAATTAGGTGAAAGTAGCTTAAAATTGTTGTAATATTTTTAAATGTTTGTAACCTATTTTTTTATTTTTTGGTAACTTAGCTTTTTTTTTGTACTTTAGTTAGTTTATGTAATTGTATTTAATTGTAGTTATTTGTAGTTAATTTATTTAATTTATTTAATGATAGTGTAGTGTTAGGTTTAATTGTAACTTAGGTTAGGATTTTATTTACAGGTAATTTTGTATTTCTTTTAGCTAGGTAGTTATTAAATAGTTAATAACTATTAATAACTATTCTAACTAGCTAAAAATAAATACAAGGTTACCTGTAAAATAAATATAATTCCTAAAATAGCTACAATGTAATTATTAATTACATTGTAGCTATCTTAGGGTTTATTTTACAGGTAAGTATTTAGTTTTAAAGAGAATAATTTATTTAAAGTATAGTGTAGTGTTAGGTGTAATTGTAACTTAGGTTAGTTTTTATTTTACAGGTAAATTTCTCTTTATTTTAGCTAGGTAAGCTATTAAATAGTTAATAACTATTTAATAGCTATTGTACCTAGTTAAAATAAATTGAAAGATGCCTGTAAAATAAAAATAAATCCTAAGATAGCTACAATATAATTATTATTTATATTGTAGCTATATTAGGGTTTATTTTAAAGGTAAGTATTTAGTTTTAAATAGGATTAATTTAGTTCATAATAGAAATATTATTTAGATTTATTTAATTAATATTTAAGTTAGGGGGGTGTTAGGGTTAGTGTTAGACTTAGGTTTAGGGGTTAATAAATTTATTGCAGTGGTGGCGGTGCAGTGGGGGGCAGGATAGGGGTTGATAAATTTATTATAGGTGGCGACGGTGTAGGGGGGGCAGATTAGGGGTTAATAAATTTAATATAGGTTGCGGCAGGGTCCGGGAGTGGCGGTTTAGGGGTTAATACATATATTATAGTTGCGGTGGGCTCCGGGAGCGGCGGTTTAGGGGTTAATACATATATTATAGTTGCGGTGGGCTCCGGGAGCGGCGGGTTTAGGGGTTAATACATATATTATAGTTGCGGTGGGCTCCGGGAGCGGCGGTTTAGCGGTTAATACATATATTATAGTTGCGGTGGGCTCCGGGAGCGGCGGTTTAGGGGTTAATATGTATAGAGTAGCTTGCGGTGGGCTCCAAAGCGGCGGTTTAGGGGGTAATAACTTTATTTAGTTGCGGCGGTTGTAGGGGGACAGATTAGTGGTGTTTAGACTCGGGGTACATGTTAGGGTGTTAGGTGCAGACATCTCCCATAGGAATCAATGGGATGTCTGGCAGCAGCGAACTTGTACTTTTGCTATGGTCAGACTCCCATTGATTCCTATGGGATCCGCCGCCTCCAGGGTGGCGGTTTGAAAACCAGGTACGCTGGGCCGGAAAAGTGCCAAGCGTACCTGCTAGTTTTTTGATAACTAGCAAAAGTAGTCAGATTGTGCCGCACTTGTGTGCGGAACATCTGGAGTGACGTAAGAATCGATCTGTGTCGGACTGAGTCCCGGCGGATCGAAGTTTACGGCACAAAATTCTACTTTTGCCGGTCTCTAGCCTTTGATAACTAAGGCGAATCAGCACTCGCCACAAATACGCTGTGGAATTTCCAGCGTATTTGAGGTTGACGGCTTAATAACTAGGCCCCGTAATCTCAACCCAAGTCTGTCAAAAGAACAGAAATAAGGGGGCAGTTTGCAGAGGCATAGATAAAAGGTAATTACAGAGGTAAAACAAATATTATTATAAACTGTGTTGGTTATGCAAAACTGGGGAATGGGTATAAAGGGATTATCTATCTTTTCAAACAACAAAAATTCTGGCGTTGACTCTCCCTTTAACTGAAAATGTTGGCATTTTGCTCTGTATTAGTTTAATTCATATTTATTCACTTTCTTGATAAAAGCACCCATAAATGACAATATTAACAACAAATAGGAAAGTAATACTGAACAACTGAGAAAATTAAAAGAAATTGCAATTTTCTTTATAAGCATTCTGACAAAACTAGTGTAGCAATAGCTTCATTATTGCATCCTAATTTTAGGAGTACCCCATATGTCAAGGTTTTCAATAATTTATAGCAAATGTAGGCCAAATACTACAAGGATAAAATTATTGGTTTGACGCTAAAATTTACTATACTTGTACTGTAAAGAGCATATACTTTTAAATAACTCTCCAGTTTACTTCTATTATCAAATTTTGCTTCAGTATAGTTAAGAAATAAGTTACACTTGTATTTCATTCTGCCTGTATGATCTCATAGCTAGAAAGAGTGGGATGTAACATTCCAAAAAACAGATAGTGCTCAGGCTTGTGTGAGACTATTTGTTTGTTATGAAAAACACCATTAGCTAATTAAAATACCTGCTAAATGAAATAATATGACTGACATAACGCCGATCAGCCAATAGAATGCGAGCTCAATCTGATTGGCTGATGGATCAGCCAATACGATTGAACTTGAATCTGATTGGCTGATTCAATCAGCCAATCAGATTTTTCCTACCTTAATTCCGATTGGCTGATAGAAACCTATCAGCCAATCGGAATTCAAGGACGCCATCTTGGATGACGTCATTTAAAGGAACCTTCATTCGGACTGTAGGACGTCGTTAGAAGAGGATGGATCCGCGTCGGCTGCTTCAAGATGGTCCCGCTCCACGCCGGATGGAAGAAGATAGAAGTTGCCGCGCTGGATGAAGATGTCTACCGGTCCGGATGCCCTCTTCTTGCCGGATGGATAAAGACTTCGGACCCTCTTCTTGCCGGATAGGATGAGACTTCAGACCCTCTTCTGAACGGATCGGTGATAACCGGCGTGGTGAAGATTAAGGTAGGAAGATCTTCAGGGGCTTAGTGCTGAGGTTTTTTAAGGGGGGTTTGGGTTAGATTAGGGGTATGTGGGTGGTGGGTTGTAATGTTGGGGGGGGTTTTGGGGGGTATTGTATGTTTTTTTACAGGCAAAAGAGCAGAATTCTTTGGGGCATGCCCCGCCAAAAGGCCCTTTTAAGGTCCTGGTAAGGTAAAAGAGCTGGTTAAATTTTTATTTTAGAATAGGGTAGGGCATTTTTTCATTTTGGGGGGCTTTGTTATTTTTTTAGGGGGCTTAGAGTAGGTGTAATTAGTTTAAAATTCTTGTAATCTTTATTTTTTGTAATTTAGTGTTTGTTTTTTTATGTAATTTAGTGTTTGTTTTTGTAATTTAGTTTAGTTGATTTAATTGTCGATAATTGTAGATAGTTTATTTAATTAATTTATTGATAGTGTAGTGTTAGGTTTAATTGTAACTTTGGTTAGGATTTATTTTACAGGTAATTTTGTAATTATTTTAACTAAGTAACTATTAAATAGTTATTAACTATTTAAATAGCTATTGTACCTGGTTAAAATAAATACAAGTTGCCTGTAAAATAAATATTAATCCTAAAATAGCTACAATATAATTATTATTTATATTGTAGCTATATTAGGGTTTATTTTACAGGTAAGTATTTGCTTTAAATAGGATTAATTTATTTATTAAGAATTATTTTATTTTCGTTAGAGGGGGGGTGTTAGTGTTAGGGTTAGACTTAGCTTTAGGGGTTTATACATTTATTAGAGTAGCGGTGAGGTGCCGGTCGGCAGATTAGGGGTTAATAATTGTAGGTAGGTGGCGGCGACGTTGGGAGCGGCAGATTAGGGGTTAATAAATATAATATAGGGGTCGGCAGTGTTAGGGGCAGCAGATTAGGGGTACATAGGGATAACGTAGGTTGCGACGTGTGTACGGGAGCGGCAGATTAGGGGTTTAAAAATCATATGCAGGGGTCAGCGATAGCGGGGGGTCGGCAGATTAGGGGTTAATAAGTGTAAGGTTAGGGGTTGTTTAGACTCGGGGTTCATGTTAGGGTGTTAGGTGCAGACTTAGGAAGTGTTTCCCATAGGAAACAATGGGGCTGCGTTAGGAGGTGAACGCTGCTTTTTTGCAGGTTGTTAGGTTTTTTCAGCTCAAAACTGCCCCAATTGTTTCCTATGGGGGAATCGTGCAACGAGCACGTTTTTGAAGCTGGCCGTGTCCGTAAGCAACGCTGGTATTTAGAGTTGCAGTGGCGGTAAATATGCCTGTGACGCTCCCTTTTTGGAGCCTAACGCAGCCTTCTGAGAACTCTAAATACCAGCGTTGTTTAAAAGGTGCGGGGAAAAAAAAACATGCGTAGCTAATGCGCCCCTTCTAACGCAAAACTCTAAATCTAGGCGTTAGGGTTTATTTTACAGGTAAGTATTGAGTTTTAATAAGAATAATTTAGTTAATGATAGAATTTTACTTAGATTTCTTTTAATTATATTTAAGTTAGGGGATGTTAGGGTTAGGGTTAGACTTAGATTTAGGGGTTAATAACTTTAATATAGTGGCGGGTGACGTTGGGGCAGTAGATTAGGGGTTAATAAATTTAGGTAGGTGGCGGCGATGTTAGGGACGGCAGATTAGGGGTTAATAATATTTAACTAGTGTTTGCGAGGCGGGTGAGCAGCGGTTTAGGGGTTAATATATTTATTATAGTGGCGGCGATGTGCGTTTCAGCAGATTAGGGTTTAAAATTTTTCTTTAGTATTTGCGATGTGGGAGGGGCCTCGGTTTAGGGGTTAATAGCGTAGTTTATGCGTGTTAGTGTACTTTTTAGCACTTTAGTTTAGTTTTATGCTACGGCGTTGTAGAGTAAAAACTCATTAACTACTGACTTTTAAAATGCTGTACCAGTCTTGAACAGGAGAAGGTTCTACCGCTCCCTTTTTGGCAAGACTCCGTAATACCGGCGCTATGCAAGTCCCATTGAAAAAAGAGGATACGCAATTTACGTAAGTGGATTTGCGGTATTTCCAAGTCTGGCCAAAAAAGTGAGTAGTACACCTGTACTTGCAAGACTCGTAATACCAGCAGGTAACTGGTATATGTTCAAGTATGGTCCTTTATTGTGGAGAATGATTAGGTATAGATTAAATAGGTTTGTGTGTTTGCAAGTTTGTTGAAGTGGTTATAGATTGATTTATATACCCGAAAGTGGGATGTCTAGAGATAGTAGTGATGAAATAGGTGATATGTTGATTTTGTTTTGCACTATGGGATAAGACATAAGGAGTGGGTGGAGGGTATTTAAATTTGCATAGATGTTGAACTATTGCAGAGAAGGGGAGGGTGGGGGGATAGGGGAGAGAATGATACCAAACCATAATACAAAGGAGATGTATTGTTTATCTTCACTGATGTTGAGATAAGATGGTATATACTGTATGTGGTTATATTCGTTTTCTCCCTACTAGATGTTAAAATGTGTTTCCCTGGCATTGTTGCCATAATTCCCAGCTCATACTATGAGTTTCTATTTGATTGTTTGTAGCAAAGACCATACTTTCCATTGATTCAATATGAGTTAAATTACTTAGTACCTGGCTCCACCTAGCGCCCTTAGGCTGGTGCCAAACTTAAGCAATAGCTAATTAAACAGCCATGAATAAGGTATTTGCAGAAATTGAGTATGTGAGGTAACGTTCGGTTCTGGAATTATATGGAATAACCCTGCTTGAGGCCTCTCTTTGATATTGATGCCAAATTTCATGCAGTAGTGAAAACTTCTGGACCATAATCTTTGAATTTGAGAACATTCCCACCACATGTGTGTCAATGTCCCTATTTTACTGCAACCCCTCCAAAATAATGGTGAGTTTATATTAGATTATTTGAAAAAGTTTCAGGGGATTAAGGTGTCATTGGGTAAGAATTTTAAAGTAAAGCTCGTTGAGGGTTGTCCCATGAACTGCTTTTTTTGGTAGAGAGAGTTACGAAGTGCCAGATTTTGGTCAGATGCTTCAAATTTAAGGCTTTGTTCCCATATCCTAATGTAAGGTATTTTATGAAAAAAGGGAGGTTGTAGCACATCAATATAAGAGAGGGAGAACATTCCCTGGGACACGCGCATTGGCTAACCATCTTTGTTCCCAGTTAGCTTTTTGTCTTAGCAGTGTGGTAAGAAAGCCCCAAGATTTAAAAAAAAACTTTTTAGTCTAAAAAATTCAAAGCAGAATAATGGTGAAGGGGAAAACTGAATTTGAAACTATGCAGAGGTCATAATTGAGTCATTTACAAATAGATCCGGCACAGTCTCCATTGCAATTCCTTCCCATAAGTTAGTATGGGTATCTTGGAGGGCTGTTAACAGTCCTACAATGGAGTAAATTGGGGATGGATGAGGGGATATTCATTGCATATGGAAGATCGTATCCCAGAACTTAAGGTTTGAGATAATAATGTAAATACCTGTTATATTAGGTTTTCTAACATGTTTCAGGATCCATATTAAATCTCAAAAAGAGAGTCCTGTTCTAGTAGTGACCCATTTAGTATTGGTTATATTTGTGCCCCAAGCTAAGATATGTGCTAATCAAGCTGCTTCATGGGTATGCCATTAGGTTGGACATGGCGGCGCCTCTACTGTAACTGGATTATGTAGCCACTTCATGGCTACTCTAGATTGTTAACCTTGACAAATGAAAGAGCTACACACGCGTTGGAAATTAATAATAAGGGGTATAGGAATTGGCAAGCATCAGAATAGATATGTTAATTTAGGTAACAGATTCAGGGCATGCCAATTTTAAACCAGTTTCTAATTTACTTTTATCATCAAATTTACTTTGTTCTCTTTGTATTTCTTTCTTAAAAGCTAAACCTGGGTAGGCTAATATGCTAATTTCTAAGCCTGAGAAGGCCATCTCTTATCTCTGTGCATCTTGACAGTTTTTTCACAGCTGGACAGCGTTAGTTCATGTGTGCCATATAGATAACATTGTGTTCGCTCCTGTGGAGTTATTTTTGAGGTCAGGACTGATTGGCTAAATTGCAAGTTTGTCAAAAGAACTGGAATAACGGGGTAGTCTGCAGACGCTTAGATACAAGGCAACTCACAGAGGTAAAAAGTTTATTAATTAAGCAGTGTTGGTTAAGCTAAACTGAGAAAGGTTAATAAAGGGATTATCTATCTTTTTAAAACAATACAAATTCTGAAGTAGACTGTCCCCTTTAATAAAAGGTGGACCAAGCAATAAGGGCAGGCACTGTAAGTCAATGTACATGTGTACACATAAATAAGCAAACGTGCACACATGCAGCATACTTACAACCAAACACATGCAACACACGCAAATACACAAGCACGTGCATACAACCAAAAATGCATCAATAATAAACATACACATATGTTGTCACATTTAGGAAATTGTAAAATAAATAATAGCAATTTAAATATGATGGATTGCTTAAAAATATTTAAATAATAATTTAAATAATTAAAAATTAAATTTAGCATTTATTATACTCTGTACAGGAAAGTGTTTGTTATAGAAGAGATAAGGTAATAAAATGCTAATTTTCCATTATTCTCTCCAACTATTCGTGATTGGTTTATGGACAGGTATAAGATAAAGAAGCAGGTATATTTACACAATGTGATACAGTAATCAGATTTGATTATACCTACAAGCTCAACCCCATTTTATTAGGTTGTGGCTTCAAAACACAAAATCAGCTAATTCATATTCACAAATAAGCCTTAAAAAAGCAAATCTCATACATTTTATACTCTCTATCTGGTAAAAAATGTTATTGGAAACACATTAAGGGAAAAACAATTTTATAGTATACTGTCCCTTTAAGCCAGTTGCCCAGCAAGGGATCTGACACCCTCTTTCCCCTAAGTAGCTACAAACAGCTGCTCCACCACAACACTCTGGGGCATATTTATCAAGCTCCGTATGGAGCTTGATTGCCCCGTGTTTCTGGCTAGCCTGCAGGCTCGCCAGAAACAGCAGTTATGAAGCAGCGGTCACAAAGGCCGCTGCTCCATAACCTGTTTCGCCTGCTCTGAGCAGGCAGACAGACATCGCCGGAAATCAACCCAATTGAGTACGATCGGGTTGATTGACACCCACCTGCTGACGGCCTAGGCCACAAGTCTGCAGGGGAGGGCGTTGCACCAGCAGCTCTTGTGAGCCACTGGTGCAATGCTGAATACGGCGAGCGTATTGCTCGCCGTATTCAGCGAGGTCTGTTGGACCTGATCCGCACTGTCAGATCAGGTCCGACAGACCTTGATAAATAGAGGCCAATGTTTGTGAGTTTATGGAACAGATGAATATGGCCATACAGCCCACGGTAATACAGACAAAGGATTTCTGGGAGGAATAATAGAATATGATCCAGAAAATCAATCGCCAATAGATTCCACAGCGCTATAAACAAAGGGGGAGTACAACAAAACAATTATAGGGATCAAATGGGTATAGGGCCCTGCCAAGAGTTGCACTATTGTAAAAGGTTATCTACAAACAGCTGGACTCTTAGGCTTACATGCTAAGGGGGGTCAGGGGATAGGAATGGAGGAGAGGAAACCGTATAAAGAAAGGTTAGCGTAAGCTGTATGCATCACTGAACAGTAGAGTCTTTAGGGAGCACTTGAAGATTTCAAAACTAGGGGAGAGTCTTGTGGGGCGAGGCAGAGAGTTCCACAAGATGGGAGCCAGTCTGGAGAAGTCCTGTAAAACAGGAGTGCGATGAGGTAACCAGAGAGGAGGAGAGGGAGGAGGTCATGAGCAGAGCGATGGGGATGGGAGGGAGAGTATCTGGAGACAAGGTCTGAGATATAGGTTGGAGCAGTGCAGTTGAGGGCTTTGTATGTCAGAGTGAGAATTTTGTTTTTGATCCTTGAGGTAAGAGGAAGCCAGTAAAGGGATTGGCAGAGAAAAGCAGCAGATGAAGAGCGACGTGTAAGGAAGATGAGTCTGGCAGAGGCATTCATTATGGATTGTAAAGGAGCTAGGCGGAAGGTGGGGAGACCAGAGAGGGACAGAGTTGCAGTAATAGAGGCGGGAAAGAATGAGAGAGTGGATTCAAATCTTAGTTGTGTCTTGTGTAAGAAGTGTCTAATTTTAGAGATATTTTAAGGTGGAAGCTGCAGGCTTTGAATGTGAGGAGTGAAAGAAAGATCTGAGTCAAATGTGACCCGAGACATCGGGCATGCGGGGTAATGGCTGTGTCACAGATGCCGAAGGTCTGGAAGGTTTGGAGCAAAAGAGGGTGGTCAACAGTGTCAAAGGCTGCGGACAGATCAAGGAGGATAAGCAGAGTGAAGTGTCCTTTTGATTTTGCTGTAAGTAGGTTGTTGGTAACCTTAACAATAGCTGTCTCTGTGGAGTGATGGGGACGAAATCCAGATAGCAGTGGGTCAAGAAGGGAGTTTAACGTAAGGAAATGGTATAGGCGTGCATATAATAGTTTTTCGAGAAGCTTTGAGGCAAGAGGGAGGAGGATGGGGAGGTAGGATCAAGGGAAGGTTTTTTGAGGATAGGTGTGACCAGTGCATGTTTCAGCGATGAGGGAAATATGCCGGTGCTGAGGGAGAGGTTGAAAATGTGTATTAGTATAGGGGTAAGGGTAGCAGAGAGGGAGGGGAGTAGAATGTGCAGAAATACATATTTCTGGAGTCGCCAGGGACTTACGGCAGTTTATGAAACAAGTAAAAAACAAAAAAATTTTAAGCGCACATAAAAATCTAACCTGCCTATCGGCACCTATGATTGTACTAAGCCAAGTCCCTAATTTACAGTGTATCTACCGTAAAAAAACTTCTTTTGCTGATGCTCACATGTGCCAAACGTATCATTCCCCGACTCTGGAAGCAAACACTCCCCCCTACTTTTAACCAATGGGTAGCCGAGGTCACACATACTTTAAACCTGGAAAAAAGACATTATAACTATTTAGGGAAACAAGACTTTATATTAGATGTAATTTTTATGTGGAAGCAAAGAGCACCTTTAACTTGAAGAGATAACTTTTGCCCACATATATAGAGACAGATCTTATAACCATCTAAGGTATAGTTCGCTATCTTTAAGAATATCAAGTGCTAGGAGGTTCTCCTTTATTTTCTCCCCTCAACAGTACCTCCACGCCCTTCTCCCTCATCCCCCATTCTGAACCCCTCCAATACCTTTTTCCCTCTCCCCTTCCCCCTTTTTCCCTCTTTTCCTTCCCAATGTTTATATTGCTATGACTGTTTAAGAACTATACTGACTCATCATATTGTTGTATACTTATTGCTTTCTGTTACTCATTTATCTGTTTTTGTCAACTATAAAAATGTTAATAAAAAATTATTTAAATAAAAAAAAAAAAAAATCTAACCTGCCTCCAAACACGTCAAAACCCCTATATCCGCCATTCCCCCACATCACAACTACTAATGAAATGTATTAACCTCTAAACCTCCATCCCCCCACAACACAATCTACATAATTAAACTATTAATCCCTAATCCACCAACCCCCAAAAAAGAAAAAAAAATCTAACATTACAGGAAAAAATAAACAAAATTATCCAAAATAAAAAAATTAAACCTAATGTTACACCCCTATAAAAACAAAAAAGCCACCCCAAAATAAAAACACCCCCTAATCTAACACTAAACTGCAAATAGCCCTTAAAAGGGCCTTGTGCAGGGCATTGCCCTAAGGTTAACAGCTCTTTTACTTAATAAAAAGTCCCCCCTAACAGTGCAACCCCCACCCACCTAACCCCCCAAAATAAAAAGACATAACTATAAAAAACCTAATCTACCCATTGCCCCTAAATTTTTCAGCCTATAGGAATGCAAGTTACCCCAATATAAAATGGGTCCGCCTGGAAGAAGATCTTCACCGCTGGACTTCAGGAATGGAGAGTACCTATTTCGGGCTTAGTGTTAGTTTTTTTTTTTTTTTAGATTAGGGCTTTTTATTTTGTTTAATGGGCATTAAAAGAGCTGATTGCCCTTTTAGGGCATTTCCCATACAAATGCCCCTTTAGGGGCAATGGGTACAAAGGGTAGATTAGTTTTTTTTTTGGTGGCAGTGATGTTAGGGAGGGCAGATTAGGGGTTAATACTATTTATTATAGGGTTTGCGAGGCAGGAGTGCAGCGGTTTAGGGGTTAATACATTTATTAGAGTGGCGGCGAGATCCGGTCGGCAGATTAGGGGTTAATAAGTGTAGGTAAGGTAGCAGCGACGTTGGGGTGGCAGATTAGGGGTTAATAAATATTATGTAGGTGTTGGCGATGTTAGGGGCAGCATATTAGGGGTTCATAGGGATAATGTAGGTGGCGGCGATGTGCGGTCGGCAGATTAGGGGTTAAAAAAATGTATTATAGTGTTTGCGATGTGGGGGGGCCTCGGTTTAGGGGTTCATACGTAGTTTATGGGTGTTAGTGTACTTTAGAGCACAGTAGTTAAGAGCTTTATAAACCGGCGTTAGCCCAGAAAGCTCTTAACTACTGATTTTTTTTCTGCGGGTGGAGTCTTTTCGGTAGAGGCTCTACCACTCACTTCAGCCAAGACTCTAAATACCAGTGTTAGGAAGATCCCATTGAAAAGATAGGAAACGCAATTGGCGTAAGGGTATCTGCGGTATGGAAAAGTCGCGGCTTGAAAGTGAGCGTTAGACCCTTTCCTGGCTGACTCTAAATACAAGCGGGCGGTAAAAAACAGCGATAGGAGCCCTTAACGCTGCTTTTGATGGCTAACACCAAACTCTAAAGCTAGGCATTAGTTACCAGACCATTTTTCAATTTTCTTACCATTAAGACCAGGGCTGTTTTTACATTTCTGCTGTGTTTGTGTTTGGCAGTAATTTTCCTCTGACTAATTTACTGTACCCACACATATTATATACCGTTTTTCTTGCCCATTAAATGGACTTTCTAAAGATATCATTATTTTTATCATATCATATAATTTTCTATATAAAAAATATGAAATATGATGAAAAAATTGAAAAAAAAAACTATTTTTTTTTAACTTTGACCCCCAAAATCTGTTACACATCTACAACCACCAAAGAACAACCATGTTAAATAGTTTCTAAATTTTGTCTTGAGTTTAGAAATACCCAATGTTTACCCCCTTAAAAGACTGGGAATTTCAGACTAAAACTTCCCCAAAAGACCAAAGTATTTTTAGCATTTTTGCTATCACTCCATTTAAACAGAAATAGAGCCTCCACCCCCCCCCCCCACACATTTATTATGATTTATTTTATCATCATATAATTCTATAATTGTTTAGACCAGTTCAGATTTTTGAACTGTCTAATTGTGGGATATGTCTTTTCAATCCATCTTTTAAAAATACAGGCAGCTCCTGTATTTAAAATACAGTTGACATACAATCTTCTATCCCTCAAAAATTGCCAGCATATCAAGCAAATCCAGAGAGCCAGCACAGCTGCATGGAGTGTTGATGGGACTTTATCCGACAACTGCAGTGACAGAGGTAATGAACTTACTCTACTTTAAGGCATTATTGGTTCAATCACAATCCTTTAGAAAAGTTTATGTAATGATTTTCACATTGACTTCTTTACTACCGGGACTGTCAGAAAAGAACATGTCCAATATACTGGAGAATTTTTAGCAATTTTGCTTTCACTCCTTGTTATAAACAGAAATAGAGCCTTGTTTTTTTTATTTACCTGTCAAAACTATATATATATATATATATATATATATATATTTAATAAAACAACCCAAGAAATTGATCTAGGCCCATTTTGGTATATTCATGCCACCATTTCACCGCCAAATGCGATTATATCTAAAATAATATTTTTTTTTAATTTTTCACAAACTGTCGGCTAGATTACGAGTTTTGCGTTAGGCTTAAAAAGCAGCGATAGCTGGTTATAACGCTGCTTTTCAATGCCCGCTGGTATTACGAGTCTTGCAGGTACAGGTGTACCGCTCACTTTTTTTGTCCAGTCCTTGGAAATACCGCAAATCCACTTACGTAAATTGCGTATCCTCTTTTTTCAATGGGGCGTGCATAGCGCCGGTATTACGAGTCTGCCAAAAAGTGAACGGTAGAGCCTCTCCTGTCAAGACTGGTACCGCATATTAAAGTCAGTAGTTAAGAGTTTTACACTACAACGCCGTAGCATAAAACTCTTAACTAAAGTGCTAAAAAGTACACTAACACCCATAAACTACCTATTAACCCCTAAACCGAGGCCCTCCCACATCTCAAACACTAAAATAAAAATTTTAACCCCTAATCTGCCAAACCGGACATCGCCGCCACTATAATAAATATATTAACCCCTAAACCACCACACTCCCACCTTGCAAACATTAGTTAAATATTATTAACCTCTAATCTGCCGTCCCTAACCCCTAATGCAATCAGCCAATAAGATTGAAGTTCAATCCTATTGACTGATCCTATCATCCAATAGGATTGAGCTCGCATTCTATTGGCTGATTGGAACAGCAAATAGAATGCGAGCTCAATCCTATTGGCTGATTGCATCAGCCAATAGGATTTTTTCTACCTTAATTCTGATTGGCTGATAGAATTCTATTAGCCAATCGGAATCGGTGTCCGGAGCGGCAGATTAGGGGTTAATAATTATAATTTAGGTGTCGGCGATTCCCCATAGGAATCAATGGGGTTGCGTTAAGGAGTTTTACACTGCTTTTTTGCAGGTGTTAGACTTTTTTTCAGCCGGCTCTCCCCGTTGATTCCTATGGGGAAATCATGCATGAGCACGTTACACCAGCTCACCGCTGACTTAAGCAGAGCTGATATTGGAGTGCGTTAATGAGCAAAATTTTGCTCAACGCTCACTTCTTGTCTTTTAACGGCGGGTTTCTGAAAAGTCGTAATACCAGCGCTGCAGGTAAGTGAGCGGTGAGGGAAAACTGCTTGTTAGCACCGCACAGCCTCTAACGCAAAACTCGTAATCTGGGCCTGTGTTTCTTACTGAAATAATTTACATACCGCGTGTGCAATTGTGGCACAAATTATTAAAAAAGCTTTTCTGGGATCCCCTTTGTTCAGGTAGCAGAAATACATGACTTTGCCATTCATTTTTGGTAATTAGAATGCCGCTAATAGTAATTAGAATGCTGCTAATTTGCTTTATTGTAGAGATTGCCCTCCCGCCTGACACTTCCCACACCCTGATCCCTACCTGATCTCTCCCAAACAGGTCTCTTCCCTCCCTCTCCCCCACTGGTTACCACCTATTAGTTACTGGCAGACAGTCTGCCATTATGAAGTTTTAAGGCTTTTTTCTTTTTCTGCAGTATAGGATTCCCCCTTACCCTCGAACCTCCCTGATCCATTCCAAACAGCTCTCTAACCCTCCCCCCCCCCCTCTTACTGGCAGCTGTATGCTAGTGCCTATAAAATATCTAAAAATATATATATATATATTTTAATATATTTTTTCTGCAGTTTTTTTTTCCGGCAATCGTTAGTTATAGACCCCCACCCCCTCACCCTAAATTTTCGGTACTGTAGCTCCCATCCCTCCCTCCCTCCCCCTTTATTTTTTTCTGCAGTGTAGGGCCATCCCATTCCCTCTCCCTCCATTCTTCTTCCTCCTCCCACTGCTGGACTGTCCAACCACCTCCTGGATTCTATCCCACATGCCTCACCGGCACCAGCAGATGATCGTTTCAGGCGGTGACACAAAGAGTTTCACTGTCTGTAATGATCTGCATTCATATGGAATCAGAGCACAGATCGTGCTCCGGTTCCATATGCAGGAAGATGCCTGGAGCTCAGGAGCTCCAGCTCTTGGCTGTAACTTAACTGCCAAGACTGTTGGAGCTTCCTGCAGCTCTGATGTATATATGCGTTGTGCGGTACAATAAGCAAAGTACCTCACAACATATATAAACTTCACATTGGCTTAAGGGGTTAAAGTCTATGGAAAGTTTTGTAGATAAATCATTTAATACACTTTTCTACAGGATTGTGATCGACCCCTATATTATCATCGGTCCTAAGTTTCAGCATACCTGGGCTGACCTGGGTTCTTGCAATGCGTCTCATTATAGAGAGTAAAGTTAGATTCCACTTTTGCATCTCTGTGGGGTCATTGCTGTCCAATGACGATTTCCTAGTTCCTGCCTCCTATGGTTAGAATCAGATGCAAATAGATACAGAAAAACCATCATAATTACAATTGGTCAGGAACTGAAGAGGTTACACTAGTGTGAGCTCTTTGTAATTGCTCTCTGCAATCCATCTATTGTTTGCTCTACTAGGCATGGCTCTGCCCACTATTATTTCCTTCTATGTTCCTCACCTCTAAGTGCCAAATGTAATACGCTATTTATAAGTGATATGCTTATAAACAGGTGCATTTATAAGCATATCTCTTTATGAAAAAAACATGTTTTATTAATCCACACTGTACTCAAATATAAGGTTATATATTAATGGGGTGACATTTCATAATTTTCAACTTTGAAAAGACTTTATTGATTACATTATTATTTGATGCATTGTTTTGTACCATCTCTTACAAAATATTTTTAACAAAGGACCATTAAATCTGGAAAACATTTTAGTGGCTACTTTGAGTGGTTAATGGATCTTTGAGTATTTATTGTTAAAGTTTCATCCTAGTTTTGAATCTCTCATAAAGAGACAAAAATCAATAAAAAAAAAAAAACTGAGGTTATCCAGAGGATTAATAGCAAAAAGGGCAAGATGGAACAAATGATAATGTGTGTGTGTTTTTTTTTTGCTGTAAATATTAGATATTTAAAATGTATTAACAATTCTAAAATAAGTGTACGTTTAATACAAAACTACATTAATGCACAAAGATACAGTTTTTCAGTTAAAGGGACACTGAACCCAAATGTTTTCTTTTGTGATTCAGATAGATCATGCAATTGTAAGCAACTTTCTAATTTACTCCTATTATCAAATTTTCTTCATTCTCTTGGAATCTTTATTTGAAATGCAAGAATGTAAGTTTTGCTGGTGAACAACCTGGTTTGTTCTTGCTGATTGATGGATAAATTCACCCACCAAAAAACAAGTGCTGTCCATGTACTGAACCAAAAATAGCTTAGATGCCTTCTTTTTCAAATAAAGATAGCAAGAGAATGAAGAAAAATTGATAATAGGAGTAAATTAGAAAGTTGCTTAAAATTGCATGCTCTATCTGAATCGCAAAAGAAAAAAATTTGAGTTCAGTGTCCCCTTGATAAAATAACTTAATCATACTCATCATTACTCTTTAATCAAAATGGATTGTTATACAACTTCAAAACTAAATACATTAATACAAGTAAAAAGGTTAGTATGTAACATATAAAAAGTTTTGACTTGATTTTTACATCTTTCCAAAACTATTTCCAATTTTTAATTTAACATATTTTATTTATTTATTTTGCTCCATTTATCAAGCTGCATTTGCAGCATCAGAGCTCTTGTGATGCAGGCTCGCACCCCCAAGGGTGGCAAAGTTAAATCATAAATGTTAGGTTCACCCAGGATTATTGACAAGCCCTGCTCTCATGCAATTGGTTGCAAGAGAGCAGGTGGAACCGAAGCAACTTGATAAATGTGGCCCTATGACTTTGTGTTTACCTGTTTTTAAAATATGCCTTTTAAAATAATAAAATTTTCAGTATTTAACCCCTTAAGGACCAATGACGTACAGAGTACGTCCTACAAAACAATGTCCTTAACGACCAAGGACGTACCCTGTACGTCGTTGGTTGCTTCAAGCAGTGGAAGTGATCCTGATCGCTTCCAGCCACTTTCCTGTTATTGCAGTGATGCCTCAATATTGAGGCATCCTGCAATACCAGTTTTTAGCCATCCAATGCAGAGAGAGCTACTCTGTGGCCCTCTCTGCATCGGACATCTCTGCACCATGATCGTTGGTGGGTGGGAGCCAATGTGGGAGGCTGGTGGGCGGCCATTTATGTTAGGAAACAGTAAGAGGGGGGCAGAATCACTGACGGGAGGGGTCACCGGAGGCACGCAGGGATGTGCACGCATGCACGGGGACAGGAGCGGGTGGGAACACTACACTATGAGACATTTTTATAAGATAAAGTGGGAGAAAGGACGGAGGGAATTTTGATCTAAGGGATCTAGGAGGAGGTGGGGGGTTGGTTTTTGAGGGGGGGAAGGTACACTACAGAAAAATATATAAAAAAAAAATAACATTATTTTATTGTAAACTGGGTACTGGCAGACAGCTGCCAGTACCCAAGATGGCGCACAATTAGGTAGAGGGGAAGGGTTAGAAGGCTGTTTTGGGGGGCGGATCAGGGAGGTTGGGGCTAAGGGGGGATCCTACACAGTAGAATATGTGTGTTTTTTTTTTTTTTAAAAAAAACACTTTTATTTTAGTACTGGCAGACTTTCTGCCAGTACTTAAGATGGCGGGGACAATTGTGGGGTGGGGGAGGGAAGAGAGCTGTTTGGGAGGGATCAGGGGGTGGGATGTCTCAGTTGGGAGGCTGAGCTCTACACTAAAGCTAAAATTAACCCTGCAAGCTCCCTACAAGCTACCTAATTAACCCCTTCACTGCTGGGCATAATACACGTGTGGTGCGCAACGGCATTTAGCTGCCTTCTAATTACCAAAAAGCAATGCCAAAGCCATATAAGTCTGATATTTCTGAACAAAGGGAATCCCAGAGAAGCATTTACAACCATTTGTGCCCTAATTGCACAAGCTGTTTGTAAATAATTTCAGTGAGAAACCTAAAGTTTGTTAAAAAGTGAACAATTTTTTTTATTTGATTGTATTTGGCGGGGAAATGGTGGCATGAAATATACCAAAATAGGCCTAGATCAATACTTTGGGATGTCTTCTAAAAAAAAATATATACATGTCAAGGTCTATTTAGGGATTCCTGAAAGATATCAGTGTTCCAATGTAACTATCGCTAATTTTGAAAAAAGTGGTTTGGAAATAGCAAAGTGCTACTTGTATTTACTGCCCTATAACCAGGGCAGGATTGGCCTACCAGGATACCAGGAGATTTCCCAGTGGGCTGCAGCAGCTGGGGCTGGAAAGCTACAATTTAAAGGGGTGATTAATGGATGGAATTGGGTTGTAGGGCTGCTATATAACATCAATCTGACATTTGTATTTAATACAAGGTAACATAATTTATTTCTGAAAAAATAATGGGGAAAGAGTGCCCCAGTAATCCCCTTTGAGAAAAATGGGGCATGTGCATTCTATCGACTCAACAGAAAATAGGGCTGGTCTTCATATTTTTCCAGGGCTGCTTTTTATTCCCAGTCCCAGCCCTGCCTATAACTTGCAAAAAAAGCAAAGAACATGTAAATATTAAGTATTTCTAAACTCATGACAAAATTTAGAAACTATTTAGCATGGGTGTTTTTTGATGGTTATAGATGTGTAACAGATTTTGGGGGTCACAGTTAGAAAAAGTGTGTTTTTTTCAATGTTTTCATTATATTTTATAATTTTCTGTATAGTAAATGATAAGATATGATGAAAATAATGGTATCTTTAGAAAGTCCATTTAATGGCAAAAAAAATGGTATATAATATGTGTGGGTACAGTAAATGAGTAAGCGGAAAATTACAGCTAAACACAAACACTGCAGAAATGGAAAAAAGGACAGAAAATGGAAAAGTGCTGTGGTCCTTAAGGGGTTAAGATTAATTCCATTTGATTTAATATAGTTCAAAAGTTTTAAATATTGATTGAGTTGGTATACACATGGTTATGTGTAAAATATTTAAAATGAAATTGAAACAAGTTTGAAATGTATGTTTCTATACAATGGGCTAGATTCAATAAAACCTTCTTGTGGAAGTAATATCACACAGAAATAAACTTGCAGCGGCATTGTAAAAATACACAATCAAAGATATTTGTACAACTTCCCATCTTATCCGCAAATTGTAAGTCACTCTCCATTGTACTGAATGGAGCAGCTTCTATCTTCTAACAGTTCACTCTTGGTAGGTAGAAGGAAACCAGCATCATAAAAACGCACTTGCAGAACAGACTAATTAAACTGAAAAAAAAAAACTCCAACAAACAGTCCACACTAACGTGCACACAAAAAAATGATAATCTTGAAAACATTTAAAGGGACAGTCTACACTAAAATTGTTATTGTTTAAAAAGATAGATAATGCCTTTACTACCCATTCCCCAGCTATGCACAACCAATATTGATATATTTATATACTTTATAACATTTAAACCTCTAAATGTCTGCTTGTTTCTAAGCCACTATAGGCAGCCTCTTAATCACATGCTTTTTATGTGCTTTTCACAACAGGAGACTGCTAATTCATGTGGGCCATACAGAAAACATTGTGTTCACGCCCGAGGAGTTATTTAAGATTTAGCACAACAAAGTACTAAATGCAACTCAATTGATAATAAATAAAAAGTCATGTGATCAGGGGGCTGTCAGAAGATGCATTGATACAAAGTAATCACAGAGGTAAAAGGTGTATTAATACAACTGTGTTGGTTATGCAAAACTGGGGAATGGGTAATAAAGGGATTATCTATCTTCTAAAACAATAAATATTGTAGTGTAGACTAAGATATAAAAGAAATATAAAATCTGTACAACCTTGACAGTTTTAAAATATCAATACATGACCGTGAGAAATCAAATTTGAAAATCTTTATTTGAGGATGTATGTACAGTATGCATGCAAGATATTTTATTACCCAGTGCAAGAACTCACACCAGTGAGAGTACAAGTAGAAAGAGCATAAGGGCATGGAGAGGATGAATAAAATAATGGGTTAGATTACAAGTGGAGCTCTAACTATTGCTTGCTAATGTGCGCTGGTATTACAAGTGCTAGGCGAACGGGACCTCGCGTTCGCATTGCTAAAAAGCATTGCTCTATCGAGAGCGCGCTTCCATAGGCTACAATGGGGGCCTCGTTCTAATGCTGTTAGAGAAGGCACATAATCTAAGTGCAGCCAAGAGGGTAAGTCACGCAGCAATTGCATCATTTTAAAATATATATGTATATGCTTACAATATATACCTATATATTTACGTGTTAATATGTGTATATACACATATAAACACATAAATATACATGTATATAAGCATATACATGTATATTTACTGGGAACACACATAGGGGCCGATTTAACAAAGTGCGAGCAGACATGATCTCACCTCATTAAAAACAGAAGCAGCAAATTGCCACAAAAATTGCCACAAAAATGCCCCAATTCAATATCCAGTATACATTTCTATTACATTCATATTAAATAGAGAATCAATGATATTAGACATTATAAAAACAACTATATAATGTATGCTATTTATATGTAATATTTGTATTATTTATATAAAAGGAAGCAGGTCAAACTATGTAGGAGGTCCTTGGCCCTATTGCCCCCTCTTATACATCTGGGGGCATGGTCTATAACCATATATCTGAGTTGGCTGGCCTGATGGCCTTTTTCTATAAAATGAGCAGGGACAGGAAGGTGGCCAGTTTTATCATTTCTAATAGTGGATTTATGCTGACATATATGGTGAACAGCTTTGTATGACAGAGTGAGGATTTTATGTTTAATCCTAGAGGCAAGAGGAAGCCAGTGAAGGTATTGGCAGAGAGGTGCAGCAGATGAAGAGCGAAGAGTAAGGAAGATGAACCTGGCAGAGGCATTCATAATGGATTGTAAAGGAGCTATGTGGCAGCTAGGTAGTCCAGAGAGGACGGAGTTGCAGTAGTCGAGGCGGGAAAGGATGAGAGAGTGGATTAAAATCTTAGTTGTATCTTGTGGAAGGAAATGTCTAATTTTAGAGATGTTTTTAAGGTGGAAGCGGCAGGCTTTAGCCAAGGACTGAATGTGAGGAGTGAAGGAAAGATCTAAGTCAAGTTTGGAATTTATCATTGCACAAGCAGTTCTGGTGAACTAGCAGGGGGTGTCAATAAACCCGATCGTATGCGATCAGTCAGATTGATGTCCGCCGCCTTAGAAGAGGCGTACAAGTTAAGGAGCAGCGCTCTTAAGACCCCTGCTTTTTAACTTCTGTTTCCAGCGAGCCTGAAGGCTCACGCAGAAACAGTTACATTCAGGGCCATTTGGCTCTTGTTAAATCGGTCCTATAGACTTTCACTGCTGTTTTGTTTCTAACAACCCACACCCGCCAACTTTAAAGCCCAAAATGCCCTAGTGCAGTTGTTTTTTTTATTTAAAAAAAAATGGTACTTTTTAAAAAAAACAAAACTATAATGTCCTCTATTTTGAGGGTATTTGGGGCATTTTTAGAAAATTAACCAGAGATCTAATCTATGGTTCATTTTTTTGAGCGCTAATTGCTACCAGAAGCTACCTTTTTGTGCTCCCCCTGTAATCTATCACATATAGAGTTACTTCCCTGAGGTCCTTACAATTTGCATTTTAAATTTACATTTCATAATCAGCTCACTGTTCTCTTCTCTTGGTTCGGTGCTTGCCCAATTTTGGAGCGTGCCCTCTGCTTTAAAGTTGTGTCTACTCAGCAATGAAGCAGGTCCAAACGCTTCTTGTCAGAATCAATCACAATTCTTACAGTCTAGATATCAATGACAAACTTACATATATTTGATGTACTTTAATGATAACTATATGAATTTATATTTAAAGGGACGGTCAAGTAAAAAAAAAACTTTCATGATTCAAAGAGAGCATGTAATTTTAAACAAATTTCCAATTTACTTTTATCACCAATTTTGCTTTGTTCTCTTGGTATGCTTAGTTGAAAGCTAAACATAGGAGGTTCATATGCTAATGTCTTAGACCTTGAAGGCTGCCTCTGCATTTGACAGTTTTTCACCACTAGAGGGTGTTAGTTCATGTGTTTCATATAAATAACATTGAGCTCATGCACGGGAATTTACCGAGGAGTGAGCACTGATTGTCTAAAATGCAAGTCTGTCAAAAGAACTGAAATAAGGGTGCAGTTTCAGAGGCATAGATACAAGGTAGTCAGAGAGGTAAAATGTGTATTATTATAACTGTGTTGGTTATGCAAAACTGGGGAATGGGTAATTAAGGGCTCATCTATCTTTTAAAACAACAAAAATGCTGGTGTTGACTGTCCCTTTAAGTAGATAATCTTTTAAATGACATTCTTAATCAGTACATAACATTTTTTAGATATGAGTGGCAGAAGAATTAATAACTTCTGTACTTTATACTGTATACTTTTTAAGTTAGGTGATAGGGTTCATCAGGGCAGAGCAAAAGAGAGAATGTAATAATTGAAATAATTAGGTTCAATATAGCTTGCAGGTGACAGAAAGGGAAAGAAAGAAGATCAGAGAGTAACAGATTTCCCTGTAGAAGACAGCTCCTGACTAAAAACCTTAATAGTGAAATATCAAATAAATGAATATATTATGACTATGCTCAGAAAAACAGGTTGTGGAACATAGTTTTACAAATTCTAAATGTAGTCAAATGCTTAAAACCAATATTTTTAAAGGGACACGATACCCAAATGTCGAAGCACTTTAAAGTAAAAGGCTGACTAGAAAATATCCCCTAAACATCTCTTTGAAAATAAAAAAGATGATATTTTACTTCAAAATCTCTGCAGTAGCCACATCCCATTGCAAATGGACTTTATGCATCAGCATGCTAGTCCTGAAACTTGCAAGGGAGCATGCATTTGTATGTGCAGGCACAGTCATGTTATTTCCCTCCTTAGCTTAAGTAAGACTATTTTGAAATCTTACGAAATCACAGAAAAGCTAATTGCCATTTTTTTTTCAACATGCAGTTTACAGAAGCAGGATAACTGTTCACAGAGAACTCTGGTGAACTGAAGAAATTTTGAGGTAAAATATATTCCTTTTTTACACAGATATGTTCAGGTAATAATTTTTTGTCAGCTTTCTACAGTTATGCGGCATTACTTTCAAGTGAGGTGGTATATGGGTATTATGTTCCTTTAAGATGCAAAATATCTCCAGAATAAATTTATTAATCCTAATAAAAATCTTCTAACTTCATGTCTAGGTTTTGCACACTTTCATAATGCTATTACAGCACTCAATTTAATATCAATGCATCTTTATTGTGATCCTAAAATTAAACTTACAAAACATTCTGGGGGGGTTAATCCCTTTCTCAATCGTAAAAAAATGTGTTCTCAGATGTATATACACATATTAACACATAAATATATGTATATAATCATATACATATATATTTGCTGCCATTGTTGTGCTACTTACCCCCTTAACTGCGGTTAGATTCTGATACTGTCTCTGTCGGCATCAAAACGAGGCTCCCTTTGGAGCCTATGGAAGCACTCTCTCGTATAACTTGTAATACCAGCGTACATTAGCGTGCGCTGGTTATACTCACTGGAGCGCTAATATCGATTGCGTGCAAGTGATATTTAGCGCTACACTTGTAATCTAGCCCTATATGTATTGTATATATGTTGTATTCACCTGTTATGTGGTTTCCAAACATCAGGTTGTTTATTTTTGTTGCTGGGTCATTTTTTGCTTAGTTGCAGCATCTGTTGAAACATTCTGTGACAGAAACAAACAAAGTCCAATCCAGCACTACAGCAGTCAGCGAACTGCAAAGTTACTCAGGAGCCTCACTCAAAGCTCCAGCCAAATATTCAAAAATCCACAGGAGAGTGACAGCAGAATAAAACTTTTATTTAGGTTTCACACAGAAACAAATAGCGACGTTTCGGAAGTAGAACTTCCTTAATCATGCATACAGGTGAAATGATTTCTTCACTATATATAAGTATGTACCACTAGATGGTGCTATATAGCAATCAATATTAACCCCAAAGGTTTCAAACATTGCCAACTTAGTATACAATGTCATTAACAACAATATAACACAGTAACAATCCCCATAGCTGTCTAGGATATAATGCATTTACTTTCAATATGTAATGTATGTACCTTTAATAATAACCTAAGTTTCATCAAAAAAAGATTTTTACATTTCTCTTACATATAGAAAAAATCTAAAAGATATACAATTAACAACCTAAGTTTCATAAAGAAGATTTTCATAAAAAAGATTCTCTTTCATAAAAAGATAGAGAGATCCCAGTCTCTATTGAGACCATCAGGTTCAAGAGTACCTAATTTATAAATCCAGAAAGCTTCACGTTTTTTTTAATAATTGCACTCTATTACCCCCTCTGCGAGGTCTAGCAACACATTCAATAATTTGAAATCTTAATTCACTAATTTTATTACCCATTTTAATAAAATGATGTGCAACTGGGGCTTTTTTATTACCTGTCCTGATACTACTTTTATGCTCAATGATTCTGTCTTTAATATTTCTAGTAGTCTCGCCAATGTAGCCACGCCCACATGGACATTTGATCATATTGATTACGAATTGTGTATAACAAGAATGAAAGCCTTTAATACTGAATTTTTTCCCTGTTGTGGGATGGTAAAAAAAATTGGCCTTTAGACATGTTATTATAACAAGAGCAATTAAGGCATGGGTAGCATCCTTCTTTTTTGCTACCAATAACTGTTTGTATACTAGATTTCTTGGTGCCAATATCAGCCTTAATAAGTTGATTCTTTAAGCTCATGCTTTGTTTATAGGCCGGTATAGGGGGGATCTAAATTCTTTAATATCAGGGTTATATTCAGTCAAAATTGACATTCTGTGACACCAGACTTGATTTCATCTTATTTTTAATGTACCATTCTTGAAAACTATTTGAGCTATTTATTGACACAATTCAACTCTATCTTTGCCCGTTTGTAAATCTGGTTCATAGTGTGATTGCCTGCTGTCTTTAGACCTTGCTTTCTGGAAATTGCTGACCATGGCCTACTCCTCTTCTGTTGGCTGATTTTATACCACCTTGGGTTTTAACTTTTGCCTGTCTGTGACCAATTGTTTGCCTACCCCTTCGGCTCTGGTATCTCTGTATGGTTGCTGACCCAGCTAGTTGACTATTTTTTTTCCTTTAGCACATTATTTGTCTTACCAGAGGCCTTACTTTGTGTGTTGGAGAAGTGTATTGAGCAGTTCAGTACTCAACCTCCGGGTGCTAACCTGAACGGACATCGGGGCCCATTTTTCAAGCTCCAAATGGAGCTTGAGGGCCAGTGTTTCTGGTGAGTCTTCAGACTTGCCAGAAACAGCAGTTATGAAGCAGCAGTCTAAAGACCGCTGCTCCATAACCCTGTCCGCTCTGAGCAGGCGGACAGGAATAGCCGGAATTCAACCCGATCGAGTACGATCGGGTTGATTGACACGTCCCTGCTGGCGGCCCATTGGCCACGAGTCTGCAGGGGGCGGCGTTGCACCAGCAGCTCTTGTGAGCTGCTGGTGCAATGCTGAATACAGAGAGTGTATTGCTCTCCGCATTCAGCGAGGTCTTGCGGACCTGATCAACACTGTCAGATCAGGGCCGCAAGACCTTTGATAAATTTGCCCCTTAGACACATGTCATATTCAGCTCATTTTGGCACAATGGGAAAAAGCATGCTATATACTATAATGCATCTGTGTCCGGAAATTTTTTAAGAATATTGAAATACATTTTTTGCTTTTTTTTTAATGAATGTTTTATTTACATATAGAAATATACAGCTAGATTACGAGTTTTGTCGGTAATGCTAACAAGCCTTTTTTTTTTCCAGCACTCACTTTTGGTATTACAAGTTTTCTGAATGGCTGCGTTAGCCTCAGAAAAGTGAGCGTTGAGCAAATTTAGCTCCACATCTCACTGTAATACCAGCGTTGCTTACGGTAGCAGTAAGCTGGCTAAAACGTGCTCGTGCACGATTTCCCCATAGGAAACAATGGGGTTGAGACGGCTGAAAAAAAACCTAACACCTGCAAAAAAGCAGCATCCAGCTCCTAACGCAGCCCCATTGTTTCCTATGGGAAAAATACTTTCTAAGTCTACACCTAACACCCTAACATGAACCCTGAGTCTAAACACCCCTAACCTTGCACTTATTAACCCCTAATCTGCCGCCCCCGACATCCTCGCCACCTGCATTATATTATTAATAGTGATGTTGCGAACTGTTCGCCGGAGAACAGTTCCGGGCGAACATAGCTTGTTCGCGTTCGCCGCTGCGGGCGAACATATGCGATGTTCGATCCGCCCCCTATGTGTCATCATTGAGGAAACTTTGACCCTGTATCTCACAGCCTTCTGACACATTTGAGCCAATCACGAGCAGACACTCCCTCACAGACCCTCCCAGCTCCTTGGCAGCAGCCATTTTAGATTCATTACGATCTTGCTTTCTTAGTGAGAGGAGCTTTAGTGTTGCTGTTGCTGACATTATAGGGAAATAGATAGCTAGGCTAGTGTATTTAGTGTCCACTTCAGTCCTGAAGGACTCATCTAATCTCTGCTGTAAAGACAGCACCCCAAAAAGCCCTTTTTAGGGTTATAACTTCAGTCGTTTTTTTTGTTTTTTTTAATTTGTAATTTTATTTGCATTTGCCTGGCTTTCAGCCTGTGTGTGAGGCACACAGCATATACTGTGATTAGTGCCACCACTGATATCTGCTTAACATTAGTGTAAATTTAAACAACCAAACTTTTAAATCATTTTGCTAGTGTAATCTAATTTCATTTTCTATCAGGCCTGTGTTTCAGGCTTACACAGCATACAACTGTTGTTTAATTGCTGTGCCAGCAGGCACCACTCATATCTGCTTAACATTATTTTAAATTTAAAAAAACAAACTTTTAAATTATTTTGCTAGTGTAATCTAATTTCATTTTCTATCAGGCCTGTGTGTCAGGCTTACACAGCATTCACTGTGGTTAATAGCAGTGCCAGCAGCCACCACTCATATCTGCTTAACCTTATTTTAAATTTGAAAAAAAAACTTGTAAATCATTTTGCTAGTGTAATCTAATTTCATTTTCTATCAGGCCTGTGTGTCAGGCTTACACAGCATACACTGTGGTTAATAGCTGTGCCAGCAGGCACCACTCATATCTGCTTAACATTATTTTAAAATTAAAAAAAAAACTTTTACATCATTTTGCTAGTGTAATCTAATTTCATTTTCTATCAGGCCTGTGTCTCAGGCTTACACACCATACTGTGGTTAATTGCTGTGCCAGCAGCCACCACTCATATTTGCTTAACAGCATTAGTGTAAATTTATGTTTTAAAGCACGTTTTTCCAAACAATTTAGGAATGTTAGGTGATTTAGCCCCTTTATGGGTTAAAAGCAGACTCTGCATCAACTATGTAATTTTCCATGGGAGTTTTGCCATGGATCCCCCTCCAGCATGCCACAGTCCAGGTGTTAGTACCTTTGAAACAACTTTTCCATCACTATTGTGGTCAGAAAGAGTCCTTGCCTATTGAAGTCAATGGCGGTTCGCCGGTTCGCGAACAGTAGCGGAAGTTCGAGTCCGCCGTTCGCGAACCGAAATTTTTAAGTTCGCGACATCACTAATTATTAACCCCTAATCTTCCACTCCGGACACCGCTACCACCTACATTATACCTATGAACCCCTAATCTGTTGCCCCTAACATTGTCGACACCTACATTATATTTATTAAACCCTAATCTGCCGCCCCCAACGTCGCCGCCACCTACCTATAAATATTAAGCCCTAATCTGCCGCCCCCAACGTCGCCGCTACTATATTAAATGTATTAAACCCTAAACCTAATTCTAACCCTAACCCCCTAACTTAAATCTATTTTGAATAAATCTAAATAAAATTACTATAATTAAATAAATGATTCCTAATTAAAACTAAATACTTACCTATAAAATAAACCCTAATATAGCTACAATATAACTAATAGTTACATTGTAGCTATTTTAGGATTTATTTTTATTTTACAGGCAAGTTTGTATTTATTTTAAATAGGTACAATAGTTATTAAATAGTTATTAACTATTTAATAACTACCTAGCTAAAATAAATACAAATATACCTGTAAAATAAATCCTAACCTAAGCTACAATTACATCTAACGCTACACTATCATTAAACTAATTACCTAAACTACCTTGTAATGTTGGGTGGGTATTGAATTCTTTTTTTTACAGGTAAAAGAGCTGATTACTTTGGGGCAATGCCCCGCAAAAAGCCCTTTTACGCGCTATTTGTAATTTAGTATAGGGTAGGGCTTTTTATTATTTTGGGGGGCTTTTTTATTTTATTAGGGGGCTTAGATTAGGTGTAATTAGTTTAAACTTCTTGTAAATTTTTTTATTTTCTGTAATTTATTGTTTATTTTTTTTCGTAATTTAGTGTTTGTTTTTTTCGTAATTTAGTTTATTGAATTTAATTGTAATTAATTGTAGGTAGTTTAGGTAATTAGTTTAATGATAGTGTAGTGTTAGATGTAATTGTAACTTAGGTTAGGATTTATTTTACAGGTAATTTTGTACTTATTTTAGCTAGGTAGCTATTAAATAGTTAATAACTGTTTAATAACTATTGTACCTAGTTAAAATAAATACAAAGTTGCCTGTAAAATAAATATAAATCCTAAACTGTTATATTGTAGCTATCTTAGGGTTTATTTTACAGGTAAGTATTTAGTTTAAATAGGAATAATTTTTAAAGCATTTTTTAATTAAATTATATTTAAGTTAGGGGGGTTAGGGTTAGGTTTAGACTTAGGTTTAGGGGTTGATAACTTTAATATAGTAGCGGCGACGTTGGGGGTGGCAGATTAGGGGTTAATAAATGTAAGTAGGTGTCGGTGATGTTAGGGCGGGCAGATTAGGGGTTAATAAAAATTAACTAGTGTTTGCGAGGCGGGAGTGCGGTGGTTTAGGGGTTAATACATTTATTAAAGTGGCGGTGATGTCCGGTCGGCAGATTAGGGGTTTATAAGTGTAGTTAGGTTGCTGCGACATTGGGGGCGGCAGATTAGGGGTTAATAAATATAATGTAGGTGTCTGCGATGTTATGGCCAGCAGATTAGGGGTTCATAAGTATAATGTAGGTGGCGGCGATGTCCGGTCGGCAGATTAGGGGTTTAAAAAATGTATTATAGTGTTTGCGATGTGGGGGGCCTCGGTTTAGGGGTTAATAGGTAGTTTATGGGTGTCAGTGTACTTTGTAGCACTTTAGTTAAGAGTTTTATGTTCCGGTGTTAGCCCATAAAACTCTTAACTACTGACTTTTAAATGCGGTAGAAGTCTTGACAGGAGAGGGTCTACTGCTCACTTCTTCCAAGACTTGTAATACCAGCGTTAGGCAAATCCCATTAAAAAGATAGGATACGTAATTGACGTAAAGTGAGCGGTGAGCCTCTACCTGTCAGACTCGTAATACCAGCGTTAGATAAAAAGCAGCGTTGGGACCTCTCAACGCTGCTTTTTAAGGGTAACGCAAAACTTGTAATCTAGGCGATAGTGTGTCCCTGTACATTTGTTTTAAGATCTTTCGTTGTAATGTATGCTTCCACATGGATTGAATTGTTCTATGCTACAATTAAAGCATGAATTAAATGTCTTACCAAATAAAGGTGATTATTATTCTGCCATTGAAGTCAAATTTATTTTTTTACTAGATTATTCAAATTAGATAGATTGTACAAAGATAAACAAATTAGCATTAAATAGTACCTATTAAAGTTTTATTAGTGTTATTAGCACCTAATTACAACCAGTTTGGTATTGTTAATACCCAATAAAACAGTTCAGTATAGATTAGTACTTTAAAATAACATTTGTTCTGATTGAATGTACTTGCAATTTTCAGTAGCTAAGGTAAAAAGGTTTTCAACATGTAAGAATTCTGTTTATCATTGTTTTTCTTTTCTCCTCAAAGTTCTCTGATCAGGCAAGATTTTTTTTTTAAAGTTCTGTCTGGGTTAAAAGGTCCTTAATGAAATTCTCTAAAGGCAAACTGGACCTGGATAGCTCTGTATCTTACTAAGGGGCCTGTCTACATTTCTATATGTGAATTAGACATTACATTGTAATGCTTAATAAAATAACTGTTTAAAAATGTAATGAACGTAGAATGTAAAAATTGTTATTTCATAACAGAGTAAAAAATCATAAATTCATAACAATAAGTAGAAGTAATAATTTCATAGTACAAAGTAAAATTCATAATGTCATAATATAAAGTAAAAATTGTAATTTCATGACACCATGTAAAAATTGTATTTGAAGTACAAAGTAGAATATGAACTATGTATTTTTTAATGTAAAATGAGAATCACGGTCTTAAATAACAGACAGGACAGGGGCATTTCTGATGTTCTCTCACAGTTGTCATCATATTTCCTAAGCCTTTTACCACTGCAGATCTCACTGATTTATCTGCTAAATGTATGCTGGGTGTTATCTCAAAATATGAACTACACCATGCTCATAGAAAAAGACATGTATGGGAAACTTTAAATGAAAACAGTGTTATTTGATGTCTATGTGATTAAAAAATATTTTGGGTGCTTCCTATTAGACTGCCTCTCCCCTGCAAGATGCTCCATTCCAGAGAGCTTCATTATTTTCTATGCAAAGCCCTCACTTCCAGGTTCAACCCCCTTTCTCCGAGAATTGAGTAAGGGCTTCCCTGCAAGGGTGGGCCCCCAGTCTGTGCACTTCTTCAAAGCCTCAGCCATATTTCTCTCAACAATTAATAGGTATAATCCAGTTTCACAATATGTATAATCTAGTTTCACAATATGTATAATCTAGTTTCACAATGCTACCCTAATCTTACATTTTCTCTTTCAACTACAAGAAGCCATAACCTAGTAACCACCAATCCATTAAAATGTCTCTGGGTCTGGATTATAACACCATAATCAGCAGTATTACATACAAAAACTGATTAGAATTAAATCTATCCAGTCTGGCATACAATTAAAATATTTTAACTGAAACTATTAAACCAAAATATGGACTTTTTAGCTTATATGTATAATGATAAATATTAACAAAACAATGGCAGAAAATCTGCCATCACCCAGGACATTATTATATAGTAAATATCCAAATTAGTAAAAATGAGGAGACTGGGGAAATAATACCATTCACATATCATAAGGCAAAAGAATAGTATTTATTTTAGACACTGGATAAAACCTAAGTTATAAAATAATCATCATGTTCAATAATGCAAACATGCTGGTGAAAATTCAGATGGCTCGATTTTTTGTCAATATACTCTATATAAATGAATACATGTGAAAATCAGAAAGATATAGATAAAGTGCATTATGCTTGTAGGTAATAGACAGACAATCACTAAGCCTTGCAAAGTTAGTTAGTATTCCCTGAACTATTCTAACCTAACCCTGCTTATCACATGACATAACTGTGATACTGATTATGCTGATTCTGAATGCTAAAGAATGTATGTTTTACCAAAGCAGTTTCCTTTGAGAGCCAAAGCTTTTATAGGCATACAGTAAGATTACACGTTTTGCGGTACGACTATACCCCTGAAAAATTGGCCATTGCGCATGGAATATGTAGGTCTCCCGTATTACAAGTCGCGGCGGTATGATTATACCGCTAACATTTTAGCCTTTACGCAGCTCTCCATTCCGCACTCAAAAAATGGCTTTTGAGTGCGGAATTTTCACTGCGCCCATATTACAGGTTGTGCGGTCCGGCTATTACACTAGCGTTATAGCTTATACCACCGCAATCCATTCCACTATCGGAGACTTGTAGTTATGGATTTTGTGAAACAAAAATGTTACAAAGTACACTAACACCCATAAACTACACTATTAACCCTAAACCGCTATCCCCCTGCATCACAAATACTATATTAAACTTATTAACCCCTAATACACCGCCCACCCACATAGCCAACACTAAATAAACATAACGCCTAAACCGCAAACCGCCCGCATCGCCAACACTAAATAAACCTATTAACTCCTAATCTGCCACCCACCCACGTCGCTACTACTATAATAAACCTATAATCCCCTAAACCGCCGGCCCCCCACATCGCTACTACTATAATAAACCTATTAACCCCTAAACCGCTGGTCCCCCGCATCGCTACTACTAAAATAAAACTATTAACCCCTAAACCGCCGGCCCCCCCACATCACAACACACTAAATTAAACTATTAACTACTAAACCTAAAAACACACACTAACTTTAAATTAAACTTACAAATTAACTACCTTTAAATAAATAAAAACTTACCTGTGAAATAAAAAGATTTAAACTATAAATTAATCTAACATTACTATTTTTAAAAAAATAATATTAACTAAAAATAAAAAACCTAAATTACAATATTAAAAAATCCTAACACTACGAAAAAATTTAAAAAACCTAACATTACAATAAAAACAAATACTAAAATTACGAAAATTAAAAATAATCTTACATTACAAAAAAAACACTAACATTTCGAAAAATAAAATTATAATCAAAATTATCCAAAATAATAAAAATTAAACCTAATCTAATAGCCCTATAAAAATGAAAAAGACACCACAAAATAAAAACACCCCCTAATCTATCAATAAACTACCAATATCCCTTAAAAGGGACTTTTGTAGGGCATTTCCCTAAGTTAAACAGCTCTTTTAGCTACAAAAATTACAAAGTCCCCCTAAAAGTAAACCCCCACCTAACCCAACCCCCCAAAATAAAAAAAAACTAAGTCTAAAAAAATCCTAAGCTACCCATTTGTATGGGCATTGCCCTTAATAGCTCTTTTGTGCCCATTAAAATAAAAAATGCCCTAATCTAAAAAAACACCCAAAAAACCCCAAAAAACTAACACTAACCCCAGATAATCTACTCACCGTTCCTGAAGTCCGGAAGTCCAGACGGAGCAACGTCTTCATCCAGGCGGTGAAGATCTTCTTCCAGGGTGGCACCATCTTCTATCTTCTTCCTGGAGATGTGGAATGGTCTTCACCCATGCGTGGATCCTCCTCTTCATGCGATCATTGCTGCACACTGAAGCTTCAATGCAAAGTCCCCCTTTTATATTGGGGTACCGTTGCATTCCTATTGGCTGAAATATTCAAATAAGCCAAAAGGATAATAGCTGCTTATATCCTATTGGCTGATTTGAACAGCCAATAGGATTTAAGCAGCTCTCATCCTATTGGCTGATTTGAATAGATGCATTTGAATTAACCTAGATGAATTACATCTTTGAATAGAAAGATATTTGAAATATTCATGTATTGGCAAAAATGGTTCTAGTAAAACTTATCACTGCTTTTGTGTTAAAATTTTTTTATCTGCACATGCAACAAATTGAGTGATTACCAGATGGTACAAGCACCTTAGGCTCTTTGAAAAAGTGTTGTGCTTAAAATGATGGTGCACGGTGCATACTCAAATACACTTTTGAAACAGCTATGGCTTTTATTAGAAGCATTTTTGCTAACACGTGCATATTACAAAAATGCTTCAATTAAAAACTTAAATACATCCATGTGGCTTCCAATTTTTGCTGGAATGTGCCTTTAAATAGATCCTGATGGGCCAATTTATCAAAGTCTGGTGAATGCTGACAGTATACTCCGTCGGCTTTTGACATTGCACAAGCAGTTCTAGTGAACTGCTTGTGCAATGCTGCCCATTTCAGATTTGCGGCCAATAGGCCACTAGCAGGGGGTGTCGATCAACCCGATCATATAGGATCGGGCAGATTGATGTCCGCAGCCTCAGTTAAGGAGCAGCGGTCTTAAGAAGGCTCACGTGGAAAAAGGGGCATCAGGGGCCATTCGGCCCTTGATAAATCGGCCCCTATATATAATAGTTGCATAGAACAGAATAATATCCTCAACAGCTAAGCTTTACCAAGATAAAATGTTTTTGTCTGATTCCTATGTAAAGTTCAGAGAAGTAAATTAAATTTTCCCATACCGGGAATAATAAGGCAAAGGATAAACAAACATTCAACGGCAGTCTACAAACTGCAAGCTTTGCTCTTCCTAATCCTAGCTAAACTTTCTTATTTTTAAGTTTAGTGAAGTATTACATTTCTTAACTTAATAAGCCACCATGTTAATTAGAAGCTAATTTTATTTCCCTCATATCCAATAACAAAATTGGCTTATCACTAAATGGTAAAGCAGCTAGACTCAAAAGACAGAGTGCACATTACAATAAAATGAAATTAATAGACTTGCAAGAGCTGAAAAAAGGATTAAACATTCAGAGCTTTTTTAAAATCACGGAACTGAAAACCTATGTTCTGTGGTCAGTACTAGCTACACTGTCAAATAAATTTTAATTAAAAGAAAATTTAATCAAAACATAAAAGTAAACAAATAATATCTGTGGTCCAGTGATATGCTATTTTTATAATATTTATTTTTAAAATGTCACTTTTATGCTCCACTGAAGATTCTACAACAAAATCCTAGTAAAGGAAATTAAATATGACACAATCTCATCATAGCAAACAAACATAATCAATAGCATTACTGCCAACTTGAAAATGATTGTAATATTCTAAGTTTTCATATCTTTAGCACTCATATCTCTATTTTTTTCTAATACCGAGATTTAGCAACTTAATCATACACTAAAATGTACTTATAGCTTAAATATTATGGTTTTAAATTAGTTATTTTGGTATTTTTGGATTTAAATCACATTTGATATATATAAAATAAAATAAATAAATAAAAATGTTTTCATTAATATTCTGCCTTCTATTCTGCTGGTAAACGATTGTAGAACATTACGTTAACTATACACTGAAACCCACATTCTTAATCCTATAATATGGAAACATTTCATTCTATAATAAAAGCTCTGCATCCTCATTAATAGCCTATAGAAAGCCAGATTACAAGTGGCGCGCTCTTTAGCACTTTCGATTGGCCCGCAAAGACCTCCAGAAGTAAAATTTTAATGCGCAGGTTGCCGTGCGTATTACAAGTTTAAAGTAAAATGTTTGCATGCAACTTGAGGACTTCAGATATCATGACCGTATTAACTTCTCCCCATAGGTTTCAATGGAGGCTGCAAACTGGAAAAAAAACTTACTAGTTGCTAACCTGACACCACATTACACATACAACAAGTTATAAATATTTTACATTCCAATGTTTTTTCACAAACAAGAAATTGTTCAATTTATTTTAAATATATATATATATATATATACACACACAAGGAAAAGGTGTGACACAGGCGCTGAGCTGTCCCTAAGAGTGTCAAAAAGCAGATTGCTGCCCAAAGCTACCTACCCGAGAAAATGAGTTCCCTACAAACCCATATCCCTATATAAAAACAAATGTAAAAAGAAAAAAGAGTTGTAGATCAAAGACGCAGTCCACTCAATATTTGAGAGTATTAATATTTCTAAAGTCTCTGATTAGTATTTCATATACATATACTGTATACACTGATGACTATAGTGCACAGGAATCTAATAATTGCTTACTTCTTAAACTAAGAAATAAAGCTAAAAAATACACATTAAAACATTAAAACAATACACATTAAAACATTAAAACAAAAGTCACAGCGAAAAAGTCCATATATGTGTTGATATTAATCATACATATATATTGTGCTGCAGTGCAGATAAAACACAAAAGTGCATATAATTCCGGTCCCCGTAGGGAATCTACTTACACTCCTTACCCCCAATGAGTATGAGGTAAGTGCCGCGCAGTGTAGGGAGAGTCTTTCCAAAGCACCCAGGAATATCCACACCAAATTGTAGAAGCGAGTCTGACTTTGAGATCCGTTTGTGGGCGTATATCAATGGGCCAACTTCTAAGAATGCTAGTCCTTCCCTAATCACGTCAGCCATCACAGAGATATCCCTTTAGGGGGTAATATGCCCCAGTTGCAATTTTATGAGCATCAATAGTCTTGCAGAAGCCTTACTTGCAAACAATCAGTGATTGTTTGCAAGTAAGGCTTCTGCAAGTCTATTGATGCTCATAAAAATTTAATATTATCATATATGATTCCTTTTAGTAGTTTTACAGTGTATTTTAAAATATAAGAGATGACTGGGGTTGATGTCTTTGATGTGCGGTTTCAGAATTGAAACATGGAAGGAAGGATGGATTCTATAAGAATGGGGTAAAATCCAGTACTACAGCATTCGGATTGATGAGCCTTTTGATAGGAAAAGGTTCAATGGACTGGTTGGCTAGTTTCTTAGAAGGTACCTGTAACTTTAGATGTTTTGTAGAAAGCCAGACCAAATAACCTATTCAATATTGAGGAGCAGGTCTTCTGCGTAAGTCGTAGTAAATCTTTTGTCTGGCTTTAGTATCAGATATTTGCTTTTTCAGAAGTTCAAGTGTCTTTTTCAGGTTAAATGAAAATTCAGAAGCTGCTGGAGAGTTATAGTTAATTTTACAATTGGTAATAGTAGTAGGATGGAATCCATATGTCGCATAGAATCAAGTGGTTTTAGTAGAAGTGTTAATGGAGTTGTTGTAGGCAAATTCTGCCATTGGTAGTATATGTATCCAATAATCTTGTGATTGGAATATGTAACAGCAAATATATTGTTCTATTATTTGATTTACTCTTTTTTGTGAGTCCATTTGTTTGTGGATAATATGCAGTGGAAAGTCTGGAGTCAATGTTAAGGGAGTTATATAATGCCTTCCAGAATTTTTAAGTAAATTGTTATCCTCGATCCATTATTGTTGTATCCTATAAGATAGGGGGCGCCCTAGATTATTTGAGTGTAACTATGATGTGAAATAATTACATTAAATACAAATTGCAAACAATCAGATCATAACAATCAGATCATAAGTGATAAGAATTAAGTGATATAAAATGAAATAAAACAAGTGGTGCAACAAATTAAAACAATTAATAAAAGTCATAAGAGCAATTCAAAGCAATTCATAAAAAGTCACCGAAAGGTAGATAGAAGATATCAAGGCAGCAATCTGTAGAGAATCCGGCCGGGATCCTAAGAAGATGATCTATAAGACATAAGAGAGACAGATGCGCCACATGGCCCAATATTGTTTGTTCAACAGAGTAGATGTGATCTAATGGTGCCAATGTAAACTCACAATTTAGGAAGCACTCCAGTTAGTGCAACAGAAGCAGTCTGGGATCAATCACAGTCACCCAGCAGACCGACCTCTTGGACAGAGTGGTGTGTTTCTGTGATAGAGAAACAAGCAGACACAAAGGTGCCTATATGGCCTAGTACAGTTTTGAACCAGAAGATAATGTTGTATATACCATTCAGTCATCTACAATTTGTAATATAGCACGGATTAACAGGTCCGCTTATATGTAATGAAAGTAAAACTCCTATTCACTGCCTGTCAAAATCCATTTTGTACTGCAGTCAGTGTGATGCTCAAGGTCCAAATGTTAAGCTCAATGTAGCGATTAGTTCGTGACTGAATAGTTAAAATCGGGCACTTCACATGATGGGTTATCTATCGCTTGATTGGCTCGCGGTTGGATTCCGTTAAACTGGCTACACGCATTGTTATTGACTATATTACACGCATGCGCTTCTGTCATGTAATGATTGACAGATGAGCGCACACGCATGCGCAGTCACTATTAGGGAACACCGAAGGATACCATAATACAGGCAGACCCACGTCTTTATATAAAGTATGTACACCGTATAAGTTCAATGTAATATGTCTTATCTGTAAATACAAATCCTCTCTGTCAGCCGTATTTAGTCAGTTCAGGATTTAACCCAACTGTTAGCGTGGATATTAAAACACACGCTAGCACACTGAGAAATATCCAGGACGTGACCCACTCAGGAAACAAAATAAGCAGGGTATCAGAACTTCCCAAAAGAATAGTAATTCAAAATATCTTCTTGAGGATAGAATTGATTTACAGGAGATAGCGTTCCTTTCTCAGGAAAATAGAAACAAACAAAGCTTATGTCCCTTTAAGCAGGTTGATAGTGGATAAATGAATATGCTTCTTTCTTGCAGGTTTGCAACAAACTAAGAATGTCCCTTTAAGCAGGTTGTTAGCAAACAAAATAATAATGTCCTTTTAGCAGAAATAAAGCAAACAAAAATAAAGTCCCTTTAAGCAGGTGTCCGCAAACAAATGTTAATGTCCTTTTAAGCAGGATTGTCAGCAAAGAAATGATAATGTCCTTATTAGCAGGATTAAAGCAAACAAAGATAAAGTCCCTTTAAGCAAGTGTCCGCAAACAAATGATAATGTCCTTTTAAGCAAGATTGTAAGCAAACAAATGATAATGTCCTTTCAAGCAAGATTGTAAGCAAGCAAATGATAATGTCCTTATTAGCAGGATTAAAGCAAACAAAGATAATGTCCCTTTAAGCAGGTGTCAGCAAACAAATGATAATGTCCTTTTAAGCAAGATTGTAAGCAAACAAATGATAATGTCCTTTTAAGCAAGATTGTAAGCAAACAAATGATAATGTCCTTATTAGCAGGATTAAAGCAAACAAAGATAATGTCCCTTTAAGCAGGTGTCCGCAAACAAATGATAATGTCCTTTAGGCAGGTTAGCAGGCAAACAAGATTTGGAAGCAAGAGGCATTGGCAAAACAATGTCAAGGAGGATAGGGTCAGATTTCATAAGATTGTACTCACTCAGACAGGGACCGGCAGAAGAGAGAACAAACGGGCACCGAGTAAATCTCCCGCCGAGATTTAAAGGCAGAGAGAGGCCGCCACGTCATAGGGGTTGTCAGAGAATGCATCACGTTGCCTAGCAACGTGACGTAGGTACCCAGAAGAGATCCGGGAGCCGCGGCGACACGGCGATGAACGGTGAATTCATGACATCACCCCCCCTCAAGGACCCCTCCGGGGGACAGGACCAGGCCTAGTAGGGTGGAACTTGTGAAAGGCCTTAATTAAGGCAGGGGCACGCACCTGCCGGGCAGGTTCCCAGGATCGTTCTGTAACAGGATAACCTTTCCAATGAATGAGATAATACAGTTTCTTACCACGAAGTTTGGAATCCAGGATGTGACTGACCTCAAATTCAGGTTGGCCATGAATCAAAAGAGGTGGAGGTTTGAGCAGAGGTTTAGAATACCTATTAGATAATACAGGTTTCAAAAGAGATACGTGAAATACCGGATGGGCTTTGAGGGTCTTGGGCAGAGCAATTCGGTAAGCAGTAGGACATACTTGACCCAGTATTCGGAAAGGACCCACATATCGTGGTCCCAATTTGGTGGAAGGCTGTTTGAGGCGAAGATGACGTGAAGAAACCCAAACCTTATCGCCAGGCCGATATTTGGGAGCCCTCCGTCGCCGAAGATCAGAATAGAACTTATAACGTTCAGAAGCCTTGGAAAGAAGAAGGCGTATCTTCTTCCAATGATGAGTTAACCTCCTGGCGGATAGATCAGAAGCAGGATTTTCAGTGGAAGAGGTGTGTAGAGGAAACGTTCTGGGTTGAAATCCATAGGCTGCATGAAAAGGAGAGGTCCGAAGAGAGGAGTTGTAACGTGTGTTATGAGCCAATTCTGCTAGTGGAAGGTAACCAGTCCAATTAGAATGATGATGATCCACATAATGCCTCAAATAAGTTTCAAGGCACTGGTTAACCCTTTCGGTTTGGCCATTAGACTCCGGATGATGTGAAGTAGACAAAGAGATAGTTGTTCCAAAGTGTTTGCAGAGTGATCTCCAAAACCGAGAAACAAATTGTACTCCTCTATCCGAAACAATGTTCAGAGGGAAGCCATGTAATCTCACAATGTGTAAGAGAAAAAGTTCGGAAAGTCTTTTGGCAGATGGTAAACCAGGTAAAGGAATGAAGTGAGCTGTCTTAGTGAACCTGTCAACAACCACCCAGATAGTGTTGTTTCCAGCTGAAAGAGGAAGATCGGTAATAAAATCCATGGATAAATGGGTCCAAGGCTGATGAGGAATGGGTAACGGTTGAAGCAAACCGGATGGAAGTTGACGAGGAGTCTTATTGCTGGCACACTGTGTACATACTGAGACATAATCTGTAACATCTTGAGACAGAGTAGGCCACCAGACATGTTGCTTGAGCCTTCGAGCGGTGTTACTGATGCCAGGATGTCCAGAGAGAGGACTGTCGTGAGCCCAATATAGAATCTTGGAACGAAGACGTTTAGGAACAAAGAGTAGGCCATCAAGAGGTTTGCAAGACAAAGGAAGATCCTTTTGAGCAGATTGTAAGTCATGTAACCACGAGGTTGATAACTGGGCTAAGACTTTATGAGGTTGAAGTATGGTACCAGATTCAGGAGTTGAAGTATCTTGAAATTGTCTGGAAAGGGCGTCAGCCTTGATGTTCTTAGAACCGGGAATATAAGACAGATTGTAATGAAAACGTGAGAAGAACAAAGACCAACGTGCTTGTCTGGAGTTCAGTCGTTTGGCCGTTTGAAGATAGAGAAGGTTTTTATGATCTGTGAGTATAGTAAACGGCAAAGAAGTGCCTTCCAACCAATGCCTCCATTCATCCAGTGCCATTTTAATAGCAAGTAACTCCTTATTACCTACATCATAATTTAATTCAGAAGGAGAAAATTTCTTGGAGAAGAATCCCACAGGGTGGATCTTTCCTGTGTCAGGTATACGTTGGGAAAGAACAGCCCCAGCAGCAACTGAAGAAGCATCCACTTCAAGAATAAATTGAAAATCCGGATTTGGGTGACGCAGGATAGGTGCAGAAGAGAAAGCTTTTTTGAGAGAATCAAAAGCTTCAACAGCTTCAGGAGGCCAATCTTTACAGTTTTGTCCTTTCCTGGTGAGAGACGAAAGAGGTGATGTTATAGTAGCAAAACCTTTGATGAATTTCCTGTAATAACTGGCAAATCCCAGGAAACGTTGCAGAGCTTTAAGAGAATCAGGTTTAGGCCACTCCAAAATGGCAGAGAGTTTAGTTGGATACATTTCAAATCCTGATTCAGAGATTACATATCCCAAAAAGGGAATGGACCTTTGATGAAAAGAACATTTCTCCAGTTTGGCAAATAGATGGTTATCTCTTAAACGTTGAAGTACTTTCCTGACGTGATGTATATGATCTTGGTAGTTTTGAGAAAAAATTAATATATCGTCAAGGTAAATGATAACAAAAATATTAAAAAAATCCCGAAAAATCTCATTCACGAAGTGTTGAAAAACAGCAGGGGCATTACACAGCCCAAACGGCATGACAAGATACTCATAATGCCCAAATCGAGTGTTAAAGGCTGTCTTCCACTCATCACCCTTGCGCATACGGATAAGATTGTATGCTCCACGGAGATCGAGCTTGGTAAAAATGGTGGAACCTTGAAGATATGTGAATAATTCAGGTATTAGGGGTAAAGGATAACTGTTCTTGATGGTAATTTGATTTAACCCTCTGTAATCGATACAAGGTCGCAGTCCGCCATCCTTCTTTCCCACAAAGAAGAACCCAGCCCCTACAGGAGAAGAGGAGGGTCGAATGAATCCTCTGGCCAAATTATCTTTGATATATTCTTCCAAGGCTACATTTTCAGGCCTAGAAAGTGGGTAAGTTTTGCCTCGAGGATAAGGAGCTCCAGGGAGAAGATCAATAGGGCAATCAAATGAACGATGAGGAGGAAGACGTTCTGCTTCTTTTTTAGAAAAGACATCGACAAAATCTTGATACTGCGTAGGTAGAGGACCAGAAGTGTCGGTAGTAAGAGCAATAGTGAGTGGTATTTTAGTAAGTGGTTGAATACAGTTAGTATGGCAAGATAATCCCCAGGAGGTGAGTTCACCATGGGTCCAAGAAAAGGTAGGATTATGTAACTGAAGCCAAGGAAGACCCAGGATTATGGGAAATTGAGGAGTAGTAATCACATCAAAACATATCCTCTCACAATGAAGTACTCCGACAGAAAAAAGTATGGGTATAGTAGTAAACTGGATGAGTCCGGAACCCAAAGGATCTCCACTAACAGTAGAGACGGAAACTGAAAACTTCTTTCTTAGTAAGGGAATAGTGTGAGTAGACACAAAAGTGGAGTCAATGAACACTCCTCCAGCACCAGAATCAATAAGAGCTTGGGTATGAATCTTGTTATCACCCAATTGAAGGGTTACAGGAACAAAGAGTTTATTATAGAGGGGATGAACTTGTTTTTGGCTTAACTTAGTTCCCTGGACAGAAGTTAAGCCCTGGCTTTTACTGGCCTGGTAGGACAATCCCTTAATAAATGCCCTTTAAGGCCACAGTATAGACACAGGCCAAGAGAACGTCTTCTCAAACGCTCAGTTTCGGTTAATTTTATGGTTCCTACTTCCATAGGTTCAGCTTGATCAGGAGAAGGAGAGGCAGTTGTTACCGGGTTAGAAAAACGAGGAGCCAGACGAAAAGGAGTTCGAGTTGAGGACCTCTGATTTCTTTCTCTTTCTTGTTGGCGTTCACGATATCTAGAATCAAGACTGATGCAAAGATTTATTAAGGCTTCTAGGGAGTCTGGAAGTTCCCGATACACCAATTCATCTTTGAGACGTTCTGAAAGTCCTTTACGAAAAGCTGCTCTAAGAGCTCCCTGATTCCAATTAGTTTCAGATGCAAGAGTGCGGAACTCAATGGCATATTGAGACACTGATTGACCACCCTGACGTAGGTCTAATAGAGAAGCTTCAGCAGCGGAAGTCCTTCCAGGTTTGTCAAACACGTTAGAAAAAACAGAAAGAAAAGCATCCACATCCTGAAGTATAAGATCATCTTTTTCTAACAGAGGTGATACCCAGGCCAAAGCTCTTCCTTTCATTAAGGAAATAAGGAATGTAATCCGAGATGAGGGAGTAGCAAAAAGGGTAGGACTGTTACGAAAGTGAAGTCGACATTGATTCAAAAAACCCCTACAATCTTCAGGATTCCCATCATATTTATCTGGAAGAGGAATCCTAGGACTCAAATGTCCTTGTGATTGGTTGTTGGGAATAGGAGGAGGAGTTGCCTCAATGTTAGGATTGGGAGGGATAGGAGCAACCAAGCTCTGTAATAATGTAGTGATTTGATCCAGCTTAGTATCCAAGGATTGCAAGTGGGTAGCATGAGATCCCAGTAACTGTCCCTGGTGAGTCATGGCCATGGATAATTCAGTGGGGTCCATTTATGGCCCGTTTGTAATGTCAGCCGTATTTAGTCAGTTCAGGATTTAACCCAACTGTTAGCGTGGATATTAAAACACACGCTAGCACACTGAGAAATATCCAGGACGTGACCCACTCAGGAAACAAAATAAGCAGGGTATCAGAACTTCCCAAAAGAATAGTAATTCAAAATATCTTCTTGAGGATAGAATTGATTTACAGGAGATAGCGTTCCTTTCTCAGGAAAATAGAAACAAACAAAGCTTATGTCCCTTTAAGCAGGTTGATAGTGGATAAATGAATATGCTTCTTTCTTGCAGGTTTGCAACAAACTAAGAATGTCCCTTTAAGCAGGTTGTTAGCAAACAAAATAATAATGTCCTTTTAGCAGAAATAAAGCAAACAAAAATAAAGTCCCTTTAAGCAGGTGTCCGCAAACAAATGTTAATGTCCTTTTAAGCAGGATTGTCAGCAAAGAAATGATAATGTCCTTATTAGCAGGATTAAAGCAAACAAAGATAAAGTCCCTTTAAGCAAGTGTCCGCAAACAAATGATAATGTCCTTTTAAGCAAGATTGTAAGCAAACAAATGATAATGTCCTTTCAAGCAAGATTGTAAGCAAGCAAATGATAATGTCCTTATTAGCAGGATTAAAGCAAACAAAGATAATGTCCCTTTAAGCAGGTGTCAGCAAACAAATGATAATGTCCTTTTAAGCAAGATTGTAAGCAAACAAATGATAATGTCCTTTTAAGCAAGATTGTAAGCAAACAAATGATAATGTCCTTATTAGCAGGATTAAAGCAAACAAAGATAATGTCCCTTTAAGCAGGTGTCCGCAAACAAATGATAATGTCCTTTAGGCAGGTTAGCAGGCAAACAAGATTTGGAAGCAAGAGGCATTGGCAAAACAATGTCAAGGAGGATAGGGTCAGATTTCATAAGATTGTACTCACTCAGACAGGGACCGGCAGAAGAGAGAACAAACGGGCACCGAGTAAATCTCCCGCCGAGATTTAAAGGCAGAGAGAGGCCGCCACGTCATAGGGGTTGTCAGAGAATGCGTCACGTTGCCTAGCAACGTGACGTAGGAACCCAGAAGAGATCCGGGAGCCGCGGCGACACGGCGATGAACGGTGAATTCATGACACTCTCAGTTTACACTGCTTAGCAAAGAGAATTTATATAAGTAATATTATATACTTTACACAGATAATCACAAAATTGCTACTGTGTTTGGTGGTGTCTAACAGGATTTTTCTCTCTGTGTATGCATGATATATCCACAGGAGATAAAATATGTATGATCATTGAGAATAATTATGTATTAGAATGTTATGCTTAGTTGTTTTGTTGTACTGTATATGTCATTCAACACAGTGAATGCTGATAGGATGTTACCATAGGGATTTGCTCTCTGTCACTCCCCTAACATGTGTGTTCAATTAGGTTGATACAAATGTGGGTTATAAATAGCAAGTGTTTTAGTTACATTTTATAAGCCTGATGAAACAGCCTGTGTGCTGAGAAACGCGTCGCTTGTTTTTACTGTTTTACAAAGTAAAGTATTAATCTTTTTTATAAACACTTGCTATTGTGTATCATTTGGACCTATTCTGGTCCCCTGGATTTTTTGCTGATTGCCTGCTGAGAGAACCTGCCATAGTCTGTTGGGTGACTGTATTGATCCCTTCCTGCCTGATTAGCATCAATGGAGATGCTTTACCAAATGTGAGTATATTTCCATTATTGTTGTAGTTGGTGGTCCAGGTAATTTTACGATGTGTGAGATAAAAACTTCAGCTGTTGTCTTTGCGGTTGGTAATTGTTTTAATGGGCCGAAATTTAGTGAGGTGATCAACGATAACTAATGTTCTAATGGTCTTGTGTTGAGAAGATGAAGATAACTCTACTATAAAGTCCATTGATATAACAGACCAAGGGATATAAGGTAAAAAAAAATTCAGAAGTTTTGTTTATTCCGTGATGTCCTGACAAAGGTGAGTCATGGAAATGTTGGAGAAGTTGACTTTAAAGGGAAGTGGGTACATAGATTTGATCCCTGTCTAATAAAGTCCAGAAGAATAGTATCTTAGATTTGTAGTAGGTAATTCTTTATCATCTTTAAGGGCCTGTATAACCTCTTCATCAAATGAGGAAGATGTTGCAATTATTTTTTCCAGAAGAATTATATGAGATGTATTTTCAATGTTGACAGGGCTTTCCATGCATCTGGATAAGGCATCAGCCTTAGTATTCCTGGAGCCTGGGTGATAGGTGAGTAGGAAGTCAAATCTATTGAAGAAAAGACTCTAGCGTACCTGTCTGGAAGATAAGGTTTTGTTCTTCTTTAAATATTCGAGGTTTTTATGATCAGTGAATATTGTAAATGGTTTTGAGGTTCCTTCCAATAGGTGGCGCCAGGTTTCAAGTGCAGATTTGATAGCCAACAGTTCCCTATCACCCACTAAATAATTCAACTCTGCATGAGTTAATGTTCTGGAGTAAAACGCTATAGGATGAGAAGTAGGTGATATTTGATTCTTTTGAGAGAGAATGGCTCCAATCCCAGTGTTTGAGGCATCTACTTCGAGGATACATTGATGTTCTGGGTTTGGTAGATGAAGAATTGGTGCTGTAGTAAAACTTTTTTTTTTAAAGTTTCAAAAGCGTGTTGGGCTTCCATTGACCAAATTAATTTTCTGTTTTTACTTGTTAACTTTGTGAGAGGTTTCACAATTGAGGAGAAGGGATGAATAAACTTTCTATAAAAATTATCGAAACCGAGAAATCTTTGTAGGGATTTGACTGTGGTAGGTTTTGGCCAATTTGTGATTGCGGATACCTTTTCTGGGTCCATTTGGATTCCATTGAGTGAGATAATGGGGCCTTTCTATCAAAGGTCTTGCGGACCTGATCCGACAGTGCGGATCAGGTCCGCAAGACATCGCTAAATGTGGAGAGAAATACGCTCTCTGCATTTAACATTGCACCAGCAGCTCACAAGCTGCTGGTGCAACACCGCCCCCTGCTGACTCGCGGACAATTGGCCGCCAGCAGGGAGGTGTCAATCAACCCGATCGTACTCGATCGGGTTGATTTCTGGCGATTCCTGTCCACCTCATCAGAGCAGGCAGACAGGGATATGAAGCAGCAGTCTTTAGACCGCTGCTTCATAACTGGTGTTTCTGGCGAGTCTGAAGCAAGGTGGAGGTGGAGTACTGGTTTGGACTGGTATCATCAAAGATGAGCTTGTGGGGCCTTTTCTGGTTGAGGATGGAGTCAAGCTCAACTCCCAATCCTACTGCCAGTTTCTGGAAGACACCTTCTTCAAGCAGTGGTACAGGAAGAAGTCTGCATCCTTCAAGGAAAACATGATTTTCATGCAGGACAATGCTCCATCACATGCGTCCAAGTACTCCACAGCGTGGCTGGCAAGAAAGGGTATAAAAGAAGAAAATCTAATGACATGGCCTCCTTGTTCACCTGATCTGAACCCCATTGAGAACCTGTGGTCCATCATCAAATGTGAGATTTACAAGGAGGGAAAACAGTACACCTCTCTGAACAGTGTCTGGGAGGCTGTGGTTGCTGCTGCACGCAATGCTGATGGTGAACAGATCAAAACACTGACAGAATCCATGGATGGCAGGCTTTTGAGTGTCCTTCCAAAGAAAGGTTGCTATATTGGTCACTGATTTGTTTTTGTTTTGTTTTTGAATGTCAGAAATGTATATTTGTGAATGTTGAGATGTTATATTCGTTTAACTGGTAAAAATAAATAATTTAAATGGGTATATATTTGTTTTTTGTTAAGTTGCCTAATAATTATGCACAGTAATAGTCACCTGCACACACAGATATCCCCCTAAAATAGCTATAACTAAAAACAAACTAAAAACTACTTCCAAAACTATTCAGCTTTGATATTAATGAGTTTTTTGGGTTCATTGAGAACATGGTTGTTGTTCAATAATAAAATTAATCCTCAAAAATACAACTTGCCTAATAATTCTGCACTCCCTGTATTGTGCAACAGCAATATAGCCAAATAGGGTTAAAAACATAGCGGACAGACCAGGCAGTCTTACACATTTCAGCTATTCAATGCCTTACTCATAGACTGATGTCTGTCCACTTGAAAAGACCAACCTTTTAAACGTAACACTGCAATCTCATAGGTTGTCTGTTACTCATATATTTAAAGTCATATACATAGATATTTTAAATCAAAAGCAAAATGACAGATATTTCCATACATCAGTTACAATATGTTATTCATCATTTCTTGTTAGTTATAGGTATCGGAATAATCAATACATTTGTTATTTGAAAAGATTATCAACAAAAAGGAAAATGTAAAGAAACCCTATTAGTATAATACACAGCACACCCTCAGCAATATATGCTTTATTCAATACCATATTACAAGTATATCACAACATGGAACAAGGCAAGCAGAGATTGGATATAAATGAAAGAGAAAGGATAATTCTCATATTTGGTATTTATATATATATTTTATCCAAATCTATTTGATTAATTTGCTCCATGTTTATTATAATATATCCTAGGAATTTTATGGTATTAGTGTGAAATTTACATTTTTCTAATTTGGCATACAGTGAATGGTCTCTGAGTCTGGCTAAGACTCAGCACACGTATTTTATATGCTCTTCTCAATTTTTTGAATATATGAGTATATCGTCTAGATATTTAAAATATCGTTAATAAAAAACTGAAAAGTTGCAGGGGCATTACAGAGCCCAAATGGCATAATATTATACCCAAATAATCCAGGTCCTGAAGGTGGTCTTCCACTCATCACCCTCCTTTATTCAGATGAGATTGTAAGCTCCCTTTAAGTCTAATTTGGTATAGATGGTAGCTTCATTAAGACGTTCAAGGAGTTCTGGTATGAGTGGAAGTGGGTAGTGATTTTTCATAGTTATGCAATTAGGTGATTTATAATCAATAATGGGTCTTAATGAACCATCTTTATTAGTGACAACAAAATCCCAGCTGCTGCTGGGGAGGTTGAAGGAAAAATGAACCCCTTTCTAAGGTTTTCGTCTAAATAATGACCTAAATGTTGTAATTCTGTTTAAGATAATGGGTATATTCCACCAAATGGGATGTTGGGCCCAGGTTTAATGTCAATAGGGCAATCATATTTTCTATGTGGTGGTAAGTTTTCTACATCTTTAAGGTCGAATACATCAGAAAAATCATCATATTCTTTAGATATGGCATTTTCCATTTGAGCAATATCTACGTATGGATAACATGTATCTTTACAATAAGGTGATTGAAGCTTCACTTCATTCTGAGCCCAGTCTATGTTTGGGTTGTGTTTTTTCAACCAGGGCAGGCCTAGAATTACGGAATGTAAGGAGGATGGTATTACATCAAAGGTAAGGTATTCCTTATGTTCCTCTAAAGTGGAGACTAAAAGAGGTACAGTGTGATTTGTTATAGGACCTTTAAGGAAATAAGAGCAATTAATAACCTTCACAAATATAGGATTCTGCTTTAACACACATGAGATTTTATTTTTATTTATAAGTTTAGCAACTATGAACAGTCCAAAAGCTCCCAAGACAATCAAAGCTTCTGTCTTGGTTAAATGATGATCCTACTGTAAAGACAAAAGTAAAGAGCAATGGGAATTTTTATTTTTAGGAATTACTGTTTTTATAATACAAGTCTTGCCCTTCCTTTGTCTAGATAAAGAAAGACACAATGAAACAATGTGGTCCTTGTTGGCACAGTAAAGGCAAAGGTTAGCCAAACATTTCCTTATTTTCTCATCTTGAGAGAGGGGGCCTGTAAAAGTGCAAATTTCCATGGGGGTGGATGCAGCAGGGGATCTGTCGGAAGGGAAAATGGAAGCTTTTTTAAAGGTTGTTTTAGGATGATACCTTTCGGTTCTCCTTTCTCTCAGCCTCCTATCTATAGTTATGCATGTCTTGATCAAAGTACCTAGAGTATCAGGCAAATCAATGCAGGATAGTTCGTCCTTGAGGGGTTCTGAGAGTCCCAACCTAAATTGATTCTTTAGGCTGATCTGATTCCTTTGGGAATCGGTTGCCCACATCTGGAATGCAGTCACGTAATCCTCAATGGGACATTTACCTTGTTTTAGTGATCTTAAGTTTGTTTCTGCAGTGACCTGAATATTGACATCCTCGTATTGGTTAGCCATAGCTGAGAAGTTGTCTAATGAATCGAAAATGTTATTGTTACTCTCTAAGTACCTACTTGCCCATGCTCGGGTTTCGCCGGTTAAATAGGAAATGGTAGTACATACTTGTATCCTTTTGGGGGCATATGTCTTTGGTTTCATAGTAAAGAGCAGTTTACAAGCATTTCTGAATTCTCTGAATTATTTTCTTTTCCCAGAGAATGAAATGGGTGGATTTATATGGGGTTCAGGGAAATCTGAAGACTTAGCGGATATTAAATCCTTCATTAAATTTCTGAGAGTAGAATTTTCAGCTTGTAATTCAGTTAAGCCCCTAGCAAGAAAGTCTACTTTTTGATTCAGGGTAGTAATATGTGCAGTAATATCATTTGGATCTATTGCTTTAGTTAGGGCTTTATTAATCTGCAATAACCGTTAACTAAGAACACTTCCTAGTTACTTGATGAGCTGATAGTATATGACTTTTCCAAACAACAAAGTGGATGATCATGAAATGTAGCTAATAAATAGCATCTACTCAAGAATGGTAATAAAAAGTAGAAAGCTACAGTATAGCACTTGATGTGGATATGGAAAAGGAGTATGAAATTACAACTAGATTTGATGTTTAAGAACAAATGGCAACCAAAAGAAAAGGTTATTGTAGCAGTAAGTTATAGAATATGCTGTGTGAATCCTTGTAGAAAACTACTAGTGATGGAAAGAACAATTAGAGGCAGTCCTTAGAATATGCAGAAAATTATAGGCAGATAGTATATGCACAGACAACAGAAGAGATTGAATTCCAAAGTGAGAGGTATGTGTTTTGAGTTGACAGATTTACCAGCAAGCAGTATAGGTAAGAAAGCAGGTTTTAGATCAGCTGTTTTGGAGTAGCGTGAGAGACAATGCAGCACAACGCTATTTAGCAAACAGAAAGTCAGTTCAAAGGTGAGAACATGAAGAGACTCAATCCCAGAGCGTTACTTGACAGTATGGCAAATTATTAAAGTTTAGCACATATTATTGATGCAAATACAGTACATGTGGTTATTAACTTGATGGTAGTTGCGGTTTGAAGCTGGTTGTTGAGCTTGAGCAGTTGAGGTGTATATTCTTCCAGAATAGTATCCGGTCAGCTGGCTCATGGTGTGAGAGATTGGCAGGATGAATGAGCCACTGCTGTGTTTAGTAATCTCGGCTGAAAAGAGGATCTCCAAACGAAAAGATATTTGGATGTTTAGAGATGTTAAAAATTGGAGGAAGATCTGTTGAAAACAATTCGTAAGTAGAAGAAAGTTATCTTCATGAGAAGTACACAGCTAACTGCTTGGAGTTAATCAAGCAATATGGTGAGGTTGAACCTGGCTTAAAAATAAGGACGTTGAATAGGGAGGCCCTTAGAATTAAAGGTATAGTGATATGACATTATCTGAGTGTGAGTATGTAAGAATTTCTTTGTATTTCTGTAACTACAGTTACAACATTTTCAAGTGGGACTACACTTGAATAAAGTGTGCACACATTTTAGTCATTCAGCCAAAAATTGCACTAGTCAAATCGTGTGTGTGTGTGTGGGGGGGAGCTGTGGTGGGGGGACAGTGTAGTGAGCCTACAAGTCAGAATTTCACACAAAGGGTTGATGATTCAAACATGCTCCCGTTGGTCATCCAAATTCGGCAAGCAAGCAGATAGAATCTGCCAAAGTTACATCCCACTCAAGGTGATAGTTTAACCATTATGTGTGTGCAGCATACGCTTAATACAACAGTCAAAGATATTTAAATCACCCTTTTGTAGTGATTTTAAATGCTGGAAGCCATGGTAATACCAAACAAGGCTATGCAAATGCCAGCTTACTCACTCCATAGTCCATATCAATGGGTGGTCAGATGACTGAGGGGGCCCTGGCGTCCTCTCTACCTAGCCTTCCAGAGAGATGCTATGGACATAAGATTGCCATACCTGCCTCACGTCTTAGTTCCTCCCTCTGTGTCAACTGTGATGCGTGTGCGTCGCGTCACGATACATGTGACGTGGTGGACCAATCAAGGTCTAAATCGGTAGAATCCTCTACAAAGGTCCCTTGTGCTGTGCTCCCATGGAGTATTTTGTTGAACCGGCAAAGGATAAGTTTCAAAAAGAAAATCCTATAACCTCTTGTAAGTAGAAAGTTAAAACATTATTTTATTCCAAATGTTTAAAACAATAATCCACATGGATGAAAGAAAAAAGGTTGAGATGCCCAACGGAGGAACTTATGAGTTTCGGCCGTAACCTTAATCATAGCTTAATGGGACAATGCTCGCCTATACTATTATAAATACACAGACTTTTGTGATTGGTTGAGAAACTATTGGCGAATTAACCCTTGATATACTCAATCTAACTGTAACAATACTAATACTTGCATTGATATAAAAGGAAACATGATCCTCATATCTAGCACCAATCCATATATCACACAGAGATCCCAGACTTTGGCTCTGGCTAATAGATTATTTTTCTTGCTATTGTGATAAGGGTTTCACACATAAAATAGCAAATACATACACACAAAATTAACTCAAAATTAATGGAAATTTCATATGATGCTACATTGTAGCTAGACTAAACAAGATAATATAATAAAATTAATATGATAAATTTCAACAACTTTAGTGACAAATTTCAGCAAGTTTAGTGAGAATAAAGAAATTCAAGTGACAAAATTTAGACTTATGTCCATTTGGCTTGCTGTAGAGGCAAAGCAGAGTAAATGACAAATATATGAAAAACGACAACCCAGAGATACCCTATGTGTGCATATACATACACATAGTATGTATATATATATATATATATATATATATATATATATATATATATATATATATATATATATATATATATATATATATATATATATATATATATATATATATATATATATATATATATATATATATATATATATATATATATATATAAACCAAAAAGGGTACAGGACAAATGGCTACTATAAATGTGTCTTTTTCCAAAAACAATTTTATCAAACTTTAGAAACATTAATGTTATGCTAGATTATAATTTTAATGTGGTGCAGACCCTATAAAAAATTATTCTTCAACAAACTACAAGAGGAGAACAAGGACCATCAAAAATTTCTTAAGGCCCTGTATAGATAGGGAATCAAGCACTCTTTTTTTATAAAAAATATCTCAAAAGTGTAGCTAAATTAAACAATTGGAATGAATCTCTGACCAGTACAATCACTGAGAACAAAAAATAATTTATTAATAGTACAGAAAGAAGTAAATCCTAACTGTCTAAACATAGCAATAGGCCAGTTGTGTGGTATATGTTAGCAACACAAAGTAAAGTATGTTGAACAAACAATATAGTACATGTGGCCAATTAAAACCCTGAAGATGTGCACATCCTAATAAAAATATTGGCAAAATTACAATCCAAAGACACCTAGTACACTGCTACACCCAAGCTGTACACGGTACCCAAGTCAATACAAGGGATAATTACCGGACAGGTAAATTTTTAGGGATCTAAGTAGTGATAGGTGCTTTGTAAAGATTTCAGGAACAACAATAATGGCAGTATAGCAACAATTACAAAGAATTACATACAAGTATGAAGAATAGCTATTGCAATGGTTATTAGCAATAAGATAGATAGTGAGTTACCAGCAAGTATGAAGAATAACTATTGCAATGGTTATTAGCAATAAGATAGATAGTGGAACATAGTAATACATCCTCCATAATGAATTGCCTCAGTACAGCAGTTACATAGAGACACAGCAGTTTACATAGAGATGCCTGCATATATTGAGATAAAATTCTCACAAGAGTGTATTGCTGAACAGCCAATAGAATGCGAGCTCAATCTGATTGGCTGATTGGATCAGCCAATCAGATTGAACTTGATTTTGATTGGCTGATTCCATCAGCCAATCAGAATATTCCTACCTTAATTCCGATTGGCTGATAGAATCCTATCAGCCAATCGGAATTCGAGGGATGCCATCTTGGATGACGTCATTTAAAGGAACCGTCATTCGTCTAGTCGTCGGTTGAAGAGGATGTTCCGCGTTGGCTTGGAAGAAGATGGTTCCGCTCCGCTCCAGAAGAAAGAAGATTGAAGATGCGGCTTGATAGAAGACTTCATCCCGATGATGGACTTCCGACTTCAGCCCGATGATGGATTTCTTCAGCCGCCGCTTGGATCCAGACTTCAGCCCGAGGATGGACGTCACTCTTCAGCCCCCCGCTTGGGCTTGGATCAACACTTCCGAGGCCCGATCGGTGAACCTGGTATGGTGAAGATAAGGTAGGAAGAGCTTCAGGGGCTTAGTGTTAGGTTTATTTAAGGGGGGTTTGGGTTAGATTAGGGGTATGTGGGTGGTGGGTTGTAATGTTGGGGGGGGTATTGTATGTGTTTTTTTTTACAGGCAAAAGAGCTGAATTCTTTGGGGCATGCCCCGCAAAGGGCCCTGTTCAGGGCTGGTAAGGTAAAAGAGCTTTGAACTTTTTTAATTTAGAATAGGGTAGGGCATTTTTTTATTTTGGGGGCTTTGTTATTTTATTAGGGGGCTTAGAGTAGGTGTAATTAGTTTAAAATTGTTGTAATATTTTTCTAATGTTTGTAAATATTTTTTTATTTTTTGTAACTTAGTTCTTTTTTATTTTTTGTACTTTAGTTAGTTTATTTCATTGTATTTATTTGTAGATATTGTATTTAAATAATTGATTGATAGTGTAGCGTTAGGTTTAATTATAGATAATTATAGATATTGTATTTAAATAATTTATTGATAGTGTAGTGTTAGGTTTAATTGTAGATAATTGTTGGTATTTTATTTAATTAATTTATTGATAGTGTAGTGTTAGGTTTAATTGTAACTTAGGTTAGGATTTATTTTACAGGTAATATTTTAGCTATTAAATAGTTCTTAACTATTTCATAGCTATTGTACCTGGTTAAAATAAATACAAAGTTGCCTGTAAAATAAATATTAATCCTAAAATAGCTATAATATAATTATAATTTATGTTGTAGCTATATTAGGGTTTATTTTACAGGTAAGTATTTAGATTTAAATAGGAATAATTTATTTAATAAGAGTTAATTAATTTCGTTAGATTTAAATTATATTTAACTTAGGGGGGTGTTAGTGTTAGGGTTAGACTTAGCTTTAGGGGTTAATACATTTATTAGAATAGCGGTGAGCTCCAGTCGGCAGATTAGGGGTTAATGTTTGAAGTTAGGTGTCGGCGATGTTAGGGAGGGCAGATTAGGGGTTAATACTATTTATTATAGCAAAATTTCGAAAATCCCAGCCACTGAGTCTTAGAATCAAAAAGTTTTTATTCTTCAACAAAGGATATGATCAAATTGATATTTCACAAAAAACAATCATGACTATCAAGGAAACATAAGGTGTAAATTCACTCAGATCCACACATACCCCATCCACCAAACCCATTCGTATCTAACCCTCAGCATAAATATTGAGAAAAAAAACATCAAAGCAAAAAAACATCAGGAAAATAAATGTATTGTCACTCCCAGGGCGTCCCCAGGGAGTGAATTTTACGACACCACCCACTAAGGACTTCAAAAGATAAAGAACCATTAAGAGTGTCCACTCAATTTTTTAACTCTGTAATGTTATGTGAACCAAGAATGTCTCGTACTGTTGTGGAAACTCCTAAAACAAGAATGTCTCGTACGTTACAAAACTTCCAACTGTAACCATATATATCTGTTTGAAACCATCAGCAATTGTCTTCTTGCCACTATATGAAGGTGGTCACAGGAAACATAACATGTTATAGTATTTGTAATCCATCATAGTGAATACTGGTAACCATTATAATGACAAATCTTGTAATTGTAAAAGTATTGTGGTTCAAATGTCCCTTTAACCTGACGTGCTTCTGGCCATATACTGTGTTGCGGGGAGCTGCAAACGTACTCTCGGCCCACACACCCTCTTCACACTTCACTCACGATATTGTGCACTATCCCTTCCTCGTAATGTCTTTTATTGCAGAGGATGTATCACATTCCACATTTTCCTTTTTACCAAAACTGCGAGTATCTCATACCCTCGTGGCAGTTCGTGGCCTTTAATGTGTTGTAAATAAAGCAGATGCTTGAACGGCAGTGTTACCTTCTTCAGCATATGTGTGCATATGTCGGTAGTGCCGTGAGACTCTCTGTCTTCAGTGTGGTTCTATGGGCCCCCAGTGTAAGGATCTAGTCTCACCTCGCAATTTCTGTGGCTCAGATAGGACGATATCCAGGTAGCTGTGGTGGCGTCTCCTCGTTCTGACGCGCGTTTCGGGACTCCGCCCCTTTCTCAAGGAATTTACAGGTAATGGGGTGGAGGTGTGACTTAAATAGAATCAATTGTAATCTCATTGGCTAATCGCATACACACCCCCACTCTAACGTCACATTCTACACTCGTGTTTGTGAAAACATGGCTTAGTTAGAAAACGAATGAATCTAAGACTCACGATTGGCTGGTGATCACTGCCGAGCAAGCACTAAATAGTCTCCACATTATCAACACAACAATAATATGTCAATACACGACACCTTCAAGACCAAAACGCTGTACTTTATCTATTCGGGGAGTTATAAATATATAGGCATTCTCTGCAATTTTCAATTATAGCTCTGTATCTGCCATCAACCATCGTAACTTAAACGAAACGTTCCCTCTCATCAATATTCCGCGCACAGCATGTTAATCAGTATAGGCTAATATTTCATATTGGATGTGATTGTGCAATACCGGGGGTCCCTCTATGGGATACCCTAGTTGCATGATAAATTATGAAGACTATATGCAATCGGCTCAGGCAAAGCATGTCTCAAAGGCCCTCTTTCTTACCCTATTCAATACATGTTCTCGCAATTGTGATTTCTATAACAAATGAGTCATACAATAGAAACTACTTTAATTATTGCGGATCAGAACCATGTACATTCTTGAATCTTTATGTACAACAAATCACAATTATTTAATCGGCTCAGACAAAACATGTCCCAAGGGTCTCAAAGGACCTCTTTCTTACCCTATTCTATGCTAGTTCTCGCAATTCTAATTTCTATATTTCTGTAACAAATGAGTCATACAGAAGAAACTACCCTTATGTGATCAATGCTACTTTCACGTATTTGTGGGATAGATGGTTGATTCTATCCAAAGGGAACTGGATATCATATATCCTATTTAAATATCGCAGGACTATCACGTACAATAGTCCTGCAACATTATTGGATCTGAATGTCCAAAAGTCGCAATTATTTAAACCCTTATCGTGGATCAGTACCATGTGCATTATTGGATCTTCATGTCCAAAAAATCGCCATTCTTTAAACCTTTCCCTACCTCTCTTCAGTTTTTCATCTTTTAGAGAAGGACACATTCTAAGAAAGCAATTCGCCAATTAAGAACTTTTGAGAAGCTCAGATGAAATTTCCCCAGGAAATGTCTCTATTAAGACCTTTGGGGACCATGGTATCCAATTTTTTAATCCATAGTGCCTCCTTACAGAATAGTATTTTCTGTCTGTCACCACCTCTCCGTAAGGGGAGACCCCATCAATCACTTGAAACCTTAATTGGCTCTTGTTGTGTGCCAATCGGGTGAAATGATGGGCCACAGGTGCATCCTCGTCATCCTTACCTATGGCTGCTTTGTGCTGACGTATCCTATCACGGACAGTCTGTGTGGTCTCTCCTACATATGCTAGGCCACATGGGCACTTAATAACATATATAACATATTTAGAATTGCAGGAGAACCTACCATTGATCGGAATCCTTTTGCCTGATAAGGGGTGGGTAATGTGATCCCCTTGTAACATAGAATGACAAAGAGCACAGTTCATACAGGAAAAGGAGCCTTTCTTATTAATTGTAGTTGGTTTTCTCATGGAACCCCAATCAGCCCGTATCAGTTCATCTTTCAGGTTTTTATTTCTCCGAAAAGAGAATAGTGGAGTCTCTTTGAAGATCTTACCCACCTGTATATCCTCTCTTAATAAGTGCCAATGTTGTAAGATTATCCTTTTAAAGACCTTACTATGTGATCCAAAGTGACTCACAAAGGGCACCGAAAATTTTTTTGCTTCACGAGTAGTCTTACTCAATAGGCTAGCCCTGTCAATGTTCAGTACTTTATTCATGTTTTCTTCCAGAATTTGCACTGGATACCCTCTGTCTAAAATTTTTTTAGACATTTCATCCAATCTCTGTAGGCAAATTACTGGATCGTCCACAATCCTTTTAGTCCGCAGTAGTTGGCCTAATGGGAGGTTCTTAATCAGAGAAGGGGGATGGAAACTTTCATACCGTAAGGTATTATTCAGATCTGTTTCTTTAGAGAATAAGTCACTTCTGAGTTTCTGATCTATAATCGATATCATGGTGTCTAAAAAGCTTACTTTGGACTTACTTGCTTCCATAGTAAACTTAAGGGATTCATGTGCCGAATTAAGTTTTGATACAAATTGTATCAGGCCATCATCACTACCAGTCCAAACAAAGAAGACGTCATCTATGTAACGGTACCAGCCTAACACAGATTTCTTATAGTCTTCATCCTTGTAGACCACATCCTCCTCAAACTTCCCTACAAATAAGTTCGCATAAGTAGGTGCTACGTTTGAGCCCATAGCTGTTCCTTGTTTTTGGACATAGAACGTATCTTCAAATAGAAAAAAGTTTTCATATAAAATGATCTTTAAGAGATCTTTGATAAGTCTTCTTTCATTCGGGGAATACAAGTTGTCCTTCTCTAAGAAATAGAATACTCCCTCTATTCCTAATTCATGAGGAATCGAAGTATAAAGACTGGCTATGTCCATTGTAACCAGTTGGCTATTCATAGGAACCACCAATGAAGATATCTTGCACAGAAAGTCAGTCGTGTCTTGTAAATACGAACTTAAATAACCTAATAAAGGTCTAATGAGTTGATCCAAGAATACTGCTAACGGTTGAAACATTGAATCTGTACCCGCGACAATAGGTCGACCGGGAGGGTCAATGAGTCTTTTATGTATCTTGGGTAATACATAGAATACCGGTATAATCGGATGTTCTTTAATCAGGAATTTCGCCTGTTTCTTAGTAATGATATCAGAGGCTAAAGATTCCTCAATTATCTTGCTTATTTTGCTCTTTACCCTCGGTGTGGGGTCAGCCGTCAATTTGGCATAATTCTCTGTATCCTGTAATTGGCGGAGGACCTCCTCCTTATATTTGTTCTTATGCATGATAACCAGGGCACCGCCCTTGTCAGCTGGCTTCAGGATCAAATCCTCATTTTTCTGAATGGATATCAGTGCTAATTTCTCTTGTTTAGAGATATTGGACTTCATTTTTGTACGGAAATTTCTTTTAAATTTTTCAAAATCTTTTTTAATTAGAGTGATATATGCTTCAACTGAAGCATTCGTATGGGGAGGATTGAAAGTACTCTTGGGTCTAATATTTCGTACATGAAATTGAAAGGGACTGGTAGGCTCAATAGTGTTGACGTCTTCTTTATTCGCAAAAAAACTCTTTAATCTCAAATTCCTAAAAAAACGATGAAGATCACATTCTAGTTCAAAACTACTACAACCCCAGATTTTTTTGAACTAGAATGTGAATGCTTCAGTTGAAGCATATATCACTCTAATTAAAAAAGATTTTGAAAAATTTAAAAGAAATTTCCGTACAAAAATGAAGTCCAATATCTCTAAACAAGAGAAATTAGCACTGATATCCATTCAGAAAAATGAGGATTTGATCCTGAAGCCAGCTGACAAGGGCGGTGCCCTGGTTATCATGCATAAGAACAAATATAAGGAGGAGGTCCTCCGCCAATTACAGGATACAGAGAATTATGCCAAATTGACGGCTGACCCCACACCGAGGGTAAAGAGCAAAATAAGCAAGATAATTGAGGAATCTTTAGCCTCTGATATCATTACTAAGAAACAGGCGAAATTCCTGATTAAAGAACATCCGATTATACCGGTATTCTATGTATTACCCAAGATACATAAAAGACTCATTGACCCTCCCGGTCGACCTATTGTCGCGGGTACAGATTCAATGTTTCAACCGTTAGCAGTATTCTTGGATCAACTCATTAGACCTTTATTAGGTTATTTAAGTTCGTATTTACAAGACACGACTGACTTTCTGTGCAAGATATCTTCATTGGTGGTTCCTATGAATAGCCAACTGGTTACAATGGACATAGCCAGTCTTTATACTTCGATTCCTCATGAATTAGGAATAGAGGGAGTATTCTATTTCTTAGAGAAGGACAACTTGTATTCCCCGAATGAAAGAAGACTTATCAAAGATCTCTTAAAGATCATTTTATATGAAAACTTTTTTCTATTTGAAGATACGTTCTATGTCCAAAAACAAGGAACAGCTATGGGCTCAAACGTAGCACCTACTTATGCGAACTTATTTGTAGGGAAGTTTGAGGAGGATGTGGTCTACAAGGATGAAGACTATAAGAAATCTGTGTTAGGCTGGTACCGTTACATAGATGACGTCTTCTTTGTTTGGACTGGTAGTGATGATGGCCTGATACAATTTGTATCAAAACTTAATTCGGCACATGAATCCCTTAAGTTTACTATGGAAGCAAGTAAGTCCAAAGTAAGCTTTTTAGACACCATGATATTGATTATAGATCAGAAACTCAGAAGTGACTTATTCTCTAAAGAAACGGATCGGAATAATACCTTACGGTATGAAAGTTTCCATCCCCCTTCTCTGATTAAGAACCTCCCATTAGGCCAACTACTGCGGACTAAAAGGATTGTGGATGATCCAGTAATTTGCCTACAGAGATTGGATGAAATGTCTAAAAAATTTTTAGACAGAGGGTATCCAGTGCAAATTCTGGAAGAAAACATGAATAAAGTACTGAACATTGACAGGGCTAGCCTATTGAGTAAGACTACTCGTGAAGCAAAAAAATTTTCGGTGCCCTTTGTGAGTCACTTTGGATCACATAGTAAGGTCTTTAAAAGGATAATCTTACAACATTGGCACTTATTAAGAGAGGATATACAGGTGGGTAAGATCTTCAAAGAGACTCCACTATTCTCTTTTCGGAGAAATAAAAACCTGAAAGATGAACTGATACGGGCTGATTGGGGTTCCATGAGAAAACCAACTACAATTAATAAGAAAGGCTCCTTTTCCTGTATGAACTGTGCTCTTTGTCATTCTATGTTACAAGGGGATCACATTACCCACCCCTTATCAGGCAAAAGGATTCCGATCAATGGTAGGTTCTCCTGCAATTCTAAATATGTTATATATGTTATTAAGTGCCCATGTGGCCTAGCATATGTAGGAGAGACCACACAGACTGTCCGTGATAGGATACGTCAGCACAAAGCAGCCATAGGTAAGGATGACGAGGATGCACCTGTGGCCCATCATTTCACCCGATTGGCACACAACAAGAGCCAATTAAGGTTTCAAGTGATTGATGGGGTCTCCCCCTTACGGAGAGGAGGTGACAGACAGAAAATACTATTACGTAAGGAGGCACTATGGATTAAAAAATTGGATACCATGGTCCCCAAAGGTCTTAATAGAGACATTTCCTGGGGAAATTTCATCTGAGCTTCTCAACAGTTCTTAATTGGCAAATTGCTTTCTTAGAATGTGTCCTTCTCTAAAAGATGAAAAACTGAAGAGAGGTAGGGAAAGGTTTAAAGAATGGCGATTTTTTGGACATGAAGATCCAATAATGCACATGGTACTGATCCACGATAAGGGTTTAAATAATTGCGACTTTTGGACATTCAGATCCAATAATGTCGCAGGACTATTGTACGTGATAGTCCTGCGATATTTAAATAGGATATATGATATCCAGTTCCCTTTGGATAGAATCAACCATCTATCCCACAAATACGTGAAAGTAGCATTGATCACATAAGGGTAGTTTCTTCTGTATGACTCATTTGTTACAGAAATATAGAAATTAGAATTGCGAGAACTAACATAGAATAGGGTAAGAAAGAGGTCCTTTGAGACCCTTGGGACATGTTTTGTCTGAGCCGATTAAATAATTGTGATTTGTTGTACATAAAGATTCAAGAATGTACATGGTTCTGATCCGCAATAATTAAAGTAGTTTCTATTGTATGACTCATTTGTTATAGAAATCACAATTGCGAGAACATGCATTGAATAGGGTAAGAAAGAGGGCCTTTGAGACATGCTTTGCCTGAGCCGATTGCATATAGTCTTCATAATTTATCATGCAACTAGGGTATCCCATAGAGGGACCCCCGGTATTGCACAATCACATCCAATATGAAATATTAGCCTATACTGATTAACATGCTGTGCGTGGAATATTGATGAGAGGGAACGTTTCGTTTAAGTTACGATGGTTGATGGCAGATACAGAGCTATAATTGAAAATTGCAGAGAATGCCTATATATTTATAACTCCCCGAATAGATAAAGTACAGCGTTTTGGTCTTGAAGGTGTCGTGTATTGACATATTATTGTTGTGTTGATAATGTGGAGACTATTTAGTGCTTGCTCGGCAGTGATCACCAGCCATTCGTGAGTCTTAGATTCATTCGTTTTCTAACTAAGCCATGTTTTCACAAACACGAGTGTAGAATGTGACGTTAGAGTGGGGGTGTGTATGCGATTAGCCAATGAGATTACAATTGATTCTATTTAAGTCACACCTCCACCCCATTACCTGTAAATTCCTTGAGAAAGGGGCGGAGTCCCGAAACGCGCGTCGGAACGAGGAGACGCCACCACAGCTACCTGGATATCGTGCTATCTGAGCCACAGAAATTGCGAGGTGAGACTAGATCCTTACACTGGGGGCCCATAGAACCACACTGAAGACAGAGAGTCTCACGGCACTACCGACATATGCACACATATGCTGAAGGATGTAACACTGCCGTTCAAGCATCTGCTTTATTTACAACACATTAAAGGCCACAAACTGCCACGAGGGTATGAGATACTCGCAGTTTTGGTAAAAAGGAAAATGTGGAATGTGATACATCCTCTGCAATAAAAGACATTACGAGGAAGGGATAGTGCACAATATCGTGAGTGAAGTGTGAAGAGGGTGTGTGTTTGGGCCGAGAGTACGTTTGCAGCTCCCCGCAACACAGTATATGGCCAGAAGCACGTCAGGTTAAAGGGACATTTGAACCACAATACTTTTACAATTACAAGATTTGTCATTATAATCGTTACCAGTATTCACTATGATGGATTACAAATACTATAACATGTTATGTTTCCTGTGACCACCTTCATATAGTGGCAAGAAGACAATTGCTGATGGTTTCAAACAGATATATATGGTTACAGTTGGAAGTTTTGTAACGTACGAGACATTCTTGTTTTAGGAGTTTCCACAACAGTACGAGACATTCTTGGTTCACATAACATTACAGAGTTAAAAAATTGAGTGGACACTCTTAATGGTTCTTTATCTTTTGAAGTCCTTAGTGGGTGGTGTCGTAAAATTCACTCCCTGGGGACGCCCTGGGAGTGACAATACATTTATTTTCCTGATGTTTTTTTGCTTTGATGTTTTTTTTCTCAATATTTATGCTGAGGGTTAGATACGAATGGGTTTGGTGGATGGGGTATGTGTGGATCTGAGTGAATTTACACCTTATGTTTCCTTGATAGTCATGATTGTTTTTTGTGAAAGATCAATTTGATCATATCCTTTGTTGAAGAATAAAAACTTTTTGATTCTAAGACTCAGTGGCTGGGATTTTCGAAATTTTGTTATTATTATACAGTCTTTGACCGGACTTTATCCCGTGCCTGAGCACACTAACTAGAAAGGGTGGTGCGGTCACACTTTATCGCACTATTTATTATAGGGTTAGTGAGGCGGATTAGGGGTTAATAACTTTATTATAATAGCGGTGCGGTCCGCTCGGCAGATTAGGGGTTAATAAGTGTAGTTAGGTGGAGGTGACGTTGTGGGGGGCAGATTAGGGGTTAATAAATATAATATAGGGGTCGGCGGTGTTAGGGACAGTAGATTAGGGGTACATAGGGATAATGTAAGTAGCGGCGGTTTACGGAGTAGCAGATTAGGGTTTAATAATAATATGCAGGGGTCAGCGATAGCGGGGCGGCAGAAAAGGGGTTAATAAGTGTAAGGTTAGGGGTGTTTAGACTCGGGGTTCATGTTAGGGTGTTAGGTGCAGACGTAGGAAGTGTTTCCCCATATCAAACAATGGGGCTGCGTTAGGATCTGAACGCGGCTTTTTTGCAGGTGTTAGTTTTTTTTCCAGCTCAAACAGCCCCATTGTTTTCTATGGGGGAATCGTGCACAAGCACGCTTTTGAAGTTGGCCGCGTCCGTAAGCACCGCTGGTATCGAGAGTTGAAGTTGCGTTAAATATGCTCTACGCTCCTTTTTTGGAGCCTAACGCAGCCATTCTGTGAACTCTCAGTACCAGCGGTATTTAAAAGGTGAAAAAAGCTAGCGTTAGCTACGCACCCCTTTGGCCGCAGAACTCTAAATCTAGGCGTATGTGTTTTAAATAGTATAGGCGGGCATTGTCCCATTAAGCTTAGATTAAGGCAACGGCCGAAATCATCCATGTTGATTATTGTTTTTAAACATTTGAAATACAATAATGTTTTAACTTTCTACTCACGAGGGGTTATCAGACTTTTTTTTTTTTAAAACTTACACATATATACATACACATATATATTTAAATATATACAATATAGCCCTTTCCATTCAAACACCTTATCATATACCATATACTTTTTCATCCTTATAACTTTTTATTTTTAATATTTTTATGAATAATTTTTATTAGAAAGTGTATATATGAATGTAACACTTTATTTTAGTATATTTATGTTCTGTTTGGTGCAACTTTTCATTTAGCCCTAACCCTTTATGCAAGAACCTCAGTCACACTAATCCAATGAACGCAAATTTAGTTTGCCCTTGTGTAGTTGCGTTTCCTTTCAACTTGTAAAATGCAAGCAAGTTAGTGCTGGCACGATATTTTAATATTGCATGCTAATGTTAGTGCACCACTAGCCCAGAATCCATTTAATAATTAAAATAAAACCAAAGAGTTTGATATTGTAATTATTACCTTGGAGAATGGCAAAAACAGATGTTGGATAGACCTATGTAGTAACATTTATTTATTGATATAGCTAATCTTACTTATAGGGATAGGATACCAAATGTTGAAGCACTTGAAAATTAATGCAGCATACAGCAGCTGCAAAAAAAAGCTGACTACAAAATATCACCTCAACATCTCTAGGTAAAAAAGGAAGATATTTTACTTCAACATTTCCTAAGTATTCACAACCCCCTGTAAAGAGACTTTAAGCAGCCAATCTGGTTGCCAAGGGAGTTTGTATCTGGCATGTGCAGGCACAGTGATGTTATTTTACTATTCAGTTTAAGGACGTTTACTATGAAATCTCATAAAATTTGAGTTGAATTCTCATGAGATCACAGAAAAGCAATGCATGACCTCAGCACTGCTGATGTTGATTGGAGATATATACAATATATATATATATATATATATATATATATATATATATATATATATATATATATATATATATATATATATATTTAATCATAGCTGGAGAGTAGCTAAAGTATAACTGTTCACAGAGCACTTACTTTGGTGAGCTGAAGAAATTGTGAGGTAAAATATCTTCCCTTTTTACATAGAGATATTCAGGTGACATTTTGATGTCAGCTTTTTTTACAGTTATGCTGCATCACTCAAGGGATTTAGCATATGAGTATTATGTCCCTTTCAAGGGACATAATAAACAATCACATTTTCTTTGTTGTATCTAAAAAAGAATGTTTAAAAAATGTATTACACTGTTTTTTTAAACCGATGTTCCTGTGAAGAATAAAAAAAAATCCTGTGGATATATACCCTAACTTGCCCATCTTGGCCAGGAAAAGAAAATTAATATTGATGAGTTGGGGAGATAAAAAGAAGGTGAGGAAAAGACATTTGCTCAGGCAGAAAATACATTCCGGCAGACAAGAAATTATATATAATCAGGGGGAACAGATATTTCCATTTTGATTAAGACCAGAGACCACTAGCCAAATATATAAAATTCCAACCACAAAAATGAAACTTTTATTTATATAATTAAGTTTTGGATAAAAAATGTACTTTTATACTTTATGGACAGTATTGCTGGTTTGTTGTATAGGTGTGTGAAAATTGCAGACAAAGTGATCTGTTTTACAAAATGTATTAATAAGCTACTTAAAAAAAGACTACACTTACCAAAAAATAAAAACATTCTGCATACCATTAGAAGTCTTCTGTTCTCCATCTAAGGGCCAGATTACAAGTTGAGCACTAACAGTTACGACTCGAGTGAGCGAAAACATAAATTATGCTTACCTGATAATTTAATTTCCATCTGTATGAGGAGAGTCCACAGCTTCATTCATTACTTTTGGAAATACAGAACCTGGCCACCAGGAGGAGGCAAAAACACCCCAGCCAAAGGCTTAAATACCTCCCCCACTCCCCTCATCCCCCAGTCATTCTGCAGAGGGAACAAGGAACAGTAGGAGAAATATCAGGGTATAAATGGTGCCAGAAGAAAAAAAAAAGAAATTTAGGTCCGCCCAAAGGAGAACCGGATGAGAGCCGTGGACTCTCCTCGTACAGATGGAAATGAAATTATCAGGTAAGCATAATTTATGTTTTCCATCTTAATACGAGGAGGGTACATGGCTTCATTCATTACTTGTGGGAAACAAATACCCAAGCTCTAGAGGACACTGAAGTAAAAAAAAAAACGAGAGGGTAAAAGAGAGGCGGACCCTATTCTGAGGGCACCCCAGCTTGCATGACCTTTCTCCCAAAAGCTGCTTCCAACAAAGCAAAAACATCAAATTTATAAACCTTTGAAAAAGTGTGTAAGGAGTACCAGGTAACCGCCTTACAAATCTGCTCCATAGAAGCCTCATTCTTGAAGGCCCAAGAAGAAGCCACAGCTCTAGTTGAGTGAGCCGTAATCCTCTGAGGAGACCTATGTCCCGCAGTCTCATAAGCCAAACGAATCGTGATCCTCAGCCAAAAAGATAGGGAAGTGGAAGAAGTTTTCTGTCCCTTGCGCTTCCCCAAATAGACAACAAACAATGCTGAAGTCTGTCTGAAATCCTTTGTGGCCTGAAGATAGAATTTCAAGGCTCGAGCCACATCCAAATTATGAAGTAACCATTCCTTTGAAGAAAAAGGCTTAGGGCACAAGGAAGGAACCACAATCTCCTGATTGATGTTGCGATCAGAAACAACCTTAGAGAGAAACCCCAACCCAGTGTGAAGAACAGCCTTATTAGCATGAAAAACTAGATAAGGAGGCTCACATTGCAAGGCCGCCATCTCAGAGACTCTGCGTGTCGAAGCAATAGCCAGTAGAAAAAGAACCTTCCAAGACAGTAATTTAATGTCAACCGAATGCATGGGCTCAAACGGAGCCCTCTGCAAAACCTTTAAGAACCAGATTTAAACTCCAAGGAGGAGCGGAATGTCTAAACACAGGCCTGATTCTAGACAGAGCCTGAACAAAAGACTGAATATCAGGAAGCTCAGCGAGCTTCTTATGTAATAACACAGACAGAGCCGAAATCTGTCCCCTTAAGGAACTGGCGGCAAATCCCTTCTCCAAACCGTCCTGGAGGAAGGAAAGGATCCTGAATACTTTGACCTTATGCCAGGGATACCCATGAGCCACACACCAGAATAAGTAGGTCCTTCACACCTTATGATAGATGCGTAGGGTGACCAGCTTCCTGGCTTAAATGAGAGTATCAATCACTCTCAGAAAATCCTCTCTTGGCTAGGGCTAAGCATTCAATCTCCATGTAGTCAGCCACAGAGAATCTAGATTTTGATGCCCATCAGATCTGCAAATCACATCTTTCTCAGGCACTATGGAGCAATCAGAATAGTCAAAACTTGCTCCTGCTTGATGTGGGCCACTACTCAATGTAGAAGTTGTAATGGTGGAAATATGTAGACTAGGTTGATCCCCCAAGGCACTGCTAACGCATCTATCAGTTCTGCCTGGAATCCCTGGACCGCAACCAGTATCTGGTTAGCTTGAAGTTGAGGCTGGACGCCATGAGATCTATCTCCAGTATCCTCCATATGTTGCAAATCTCCACAAACACCTCGGGATAAAGAGACCATTCCCCTGGATGAAACAATTGTCTGCTGAGAAAATCTGCTTCACAGTTGTCCCCACCCGTAATGTGGATCGCTGACCGCTTACAGTTGCGGGTCTCTGCCCATTCCAGAATCCAAGATACTTCCCTCATGGCTAGGGAGCTTTTCATTCCGCCCGATGGTTGATGTAAGCCACCAAGGTAATGTTGTCCAACTGGAATCTGATGAACTGGGACAATCCCAGGAGGGGCCAAGCCCTCAGAGCATTGAAGATCACTCAAAGTTCCAGGATGTTGTTCAGATGAAGCAACTCCTCTTGATTCCACCTGCCCTGTGCCTTCCTGGCACCCCAAACAGCTCCCCATCCTGAGAGGCTCACGTCTGTAGTCACAATCTCCCAGGATGGTCTCCAGAAGGATGTCCCCTGGGACAGCCGATCTGGACAGAGCCACCAAGAGAGGGATTTTCTCGCCCGGTTGTCCAGAGAAAACTATTGGGATAGATCCAAGTGATCACCGTTCCATTGCCTCAGCATGCACAACTGAAGAGGTTTGAGATGGAACCTGGCGAATGGAATGACATCTATGCTGGATATCATGAGCCCAATCACCTCCATGCACCGGGCCACAAATGGCCTTGAGGAGGTCTGAAGGGCAAGGCAGCTGGAGGGAATCTTGCAACGTCTCTGGTCTGTCAGGAATATCTTCATGGATGTGGAGTCTATTATCATGCCCAGAAACTCTACTCTAGTACTGGGAACCAGATACATTTTTCCTGAGTTTATTTTCCATTGATGATACCAAAGAAGAAGTAGAAAAGCTCTCGAGTGGTCCTCTTCCAATTGGCAGGACGGAGCCTGGACCAGGATGTCGTCCATATAAGGCGCTACTGCAATACCTCTGGATCTCGCCACTGCGAGCAGAGCTCCCAGAACCTACATAAAGACCCTTGGAGCAGTGGCCAGACCGAAGGGAAGAGCTACAAACTGGAAGTGCTGGTCCAGAAAGGCGAATCTTAGGAACTTGAAGTGATCCTTGTGTATTAGCACATGGAGGTAAGTGTCCTTCAAGTCTATTTTAGTCATGAACTGTCCTTCTTGAACTAAGGTCAGAATGGACCTTATTGTCTCCATCTTGAATGACTGGACCGAAACAAATTTGTTTAAGCACTTTAGAAAGGCATGTCGCTTCTCTGGCTTTGATGATATATTTGACAAGAAGAATCTGCCCCTGGGGGTGAGATTTTAAACCTATCCTGTAACCCTGGGCAATGACTTTCAGAACCCAAGGATACTGCACGTCTCTCATCCAAGCCTCCGTGAAAAGAGATAGTCTGCCCCTATGTGATCCAGAGACGGATCGGGGCCACCACTTCGTGCCAATTTAGTCTTGGTGGGCTTTTTGTTCTGCTTGGTTTTATTCCAAGACTGAGATGGCATCCAAGATCCCTTGGACTGCTTGGGTTTTGCGGCAGGCTGCTGACGTTGGCATTTGTCTGAACATAAGGGATGGAAATTAGGAACCTCAGGCGTAATCTTCTTATCCTGCGGCAGAAAGGCACCCTTGCCCCCTTTGACTGTGGATATAATATAGTCCAGTTCAAAGAGTATCAGTCAGCACCTGCACCACTTGCACGCCACATAGGGGTACCACCAAACCCTACCATGTAATGAAAAGCCCAAAGAATATGGCAGCAATAAGTGGTTTCTCAATGGTCTTTATTAGAGCACAACAAACAAAATAGCAGCAACGTTTCGGGAGCTTCCTCCCTTTGTCAAGCATACAAAACAGTGGTAACAAGCATCCTAATATACCCACCCCCACCAGGGGGCAGCAAAAAACAATTTCCTCATATACATGATTTAATTGACAAGGTTTAAATTAACCCATTCACTTCTTTAGAAAAATGCAACAATGTTACCACATTATTATACTACAAAGATACAGGTTAAAATATACTACAAAATTTCTATATATATATATATACAATCAAAATTGATACAGTATTAAACTATATGCAGCAAGGATAAATCCTTTTAAGCTCAAAATTAATCATTGTTGGAGATAAGGGCTGTAATTTATAAGGCGAGAACAACAGCACAGAAAATTTCAAATGTAAATTTAAATTTAAATTTCCAATTTTAAATTTTAAAGGAACACTGACAAATCCCAATCTTTATTAAGACCCCCAGGTTGAAGAGTATTCAATTCAAATATCCAGAATCTCTCCCTTTGATGAAGCAATAGCTCCCTATTACCTCCTCTCCTAGGAGTGGGAACAAAATCAATTACTTGAAAGCGAAGTTGGTTAATGGCATGTCCCACCTGGTTAAAATGACAGGCTATGGGAGACTTTTCATTTTTTGTCCTAATAGAGCTTTTATGCTCAACTATTCTATCCCTAATGGATCTAGTGGTCTCTCCCACATAGCTCCGCCCACAAGGACATTTAATTAGATAGATTACAAATTTTGAGTGACAGGTTTAGAAGTTCTTAATTTGATATTTTTTGCCTGAGCTGGGATGATAAAAGACAGATCCTTTAATCATGTTACCACAACATGAACATCCCAGACATGGAAAACAGCCTCTATTCCTGTCAGTCAAATATATTTGGCCATCCCCAATCTTTGAAGAACCAATATCTGCCCTTATAAGTTTCTGTTGCTAATTATAACCCCTCTTAAAGGCCGGCATTGGATTCTCTACAAACTCAGAAATATTGGGATAGCATTTGGACAACAAGGGCCAATGCTTCCTAATTATATTATTAATCCTATAGCTATGACAGTTGAATTCAGACACAAAAACCATTCTCTTAGACTCACCCCCTTTTACATCCTTGCTTTTTCTGGGGGGGGGGGTTGTGGCTGTAGACAACAATGTAGCTCTAGGGATAAGGGAGATGGATTGTACCTCTTTTTCCAACATTGTTTTGGGATAGCCATGCTCCAAAAATCGATTCGTCATTTCCCCTAGCCTCAAATCAAATAATTGTTGATCAGTAACAATTCTACGAACCCTTAATAATTGGCTCCTAGGTAGGGCCCTCAATAAAGATAAAGGATGAGCACTATCAAAATGTAAAATACTGTTCCGGTCAGTAGGTTTCCGGAATAGATCTATTGTCAAAGAACCTCCTGTATTAATAATCCTAGTGTCCAGAAATACAATTTCCTCTTCACTAAAGGACAACTTAAACTTAAGATGCACCGTTGAACTATTCAAATCATTAACTTAAGGGTTCCAGCGTCGCCCAACCAAATTCCAAAGACATCATCGATATAGCGCCACCAGCAGGCGCCATATCGAATTAAGTCCCTGTTGGAATATACAAATTTTTCCTCGAAAGCATCCATCAACAAATTAGCATAATTAGGGACGACGCTGGAACCCATGGCTGTCCCCTGAGTCTGTAAATAATAATCATCCTCAAAGAGGAAATAATTATTATACAAAACAAATTCTAACATTTTAAGAAAAAATTCAATCTGGGTGTCAGAAAAATCACCATAAGCATACAAAATTGACTCCACAGCCCCCACACCGCTCACATGTGTGATAGAGGTGTAAAGGCTCTCGACGTACAGACTATATATGATAAACTTGCTAGTCTCCAAATTCAGAGCTTCTAATTTCAATAAGAAATCACTTGTGTCTCATAAAAAGGAGCTAGTTTTTTCTACATAAGGTCTCAAAATTTTATCCAAATATATAGAAATATTAGATGTAATAGCTCCAATAGAGGACACAATTGGGCGTCCAGGAGGTGCTTTAAGATTTTTATGCACCTTTGGCAACGTATAAAGTACAGGTGTACGTGGATATGGTACATCAAAAAAACATAATTTATGTAAGAACTTACCTGATAAATTCATTTCTTTCATATTAGCAAGAGTCCATGAGCTAGTGACGTATGGGATATACATTCCTACCAGGAGGGGCAAAGTTTCCCAAACCTCAAAATGCCTATAAATACACCCCTCACCACACCCACAAATCAGTTTAATGAATATCCAAGAAGTGGGGTGATAAGAAAAAAGTGTGAAAGCATAAAAAACAAGGAATTGGAATAATTGTGCTTTATACAAAAAAATCATAACCACCACAAAAAAGGGTGGGCCTCATGGACTCTTGCTAATATGAAAGAAATGAATTTATCAGGTAAGTTCTTACATAAATTATGTTTTCTTTCATGTAATTAGCAAGAGTCCATGAGCTGGTGACGTATGGGATAATGACTACCCAAGATGTGGATCTTCCACGCAAGAGTCACTAAAGAGGGAGGGATAAAATAAAGACAGCCAATTCCGCTGAAAATTAATCCACACCCCAAAATAAAGTTTAAATCTTATAATGAAGAAAACTGAAATTATAAGCAGAAGAATCCAACTGAAACAGCTGCCTGAAGTATTTCTCTACCAAAAACTGCTTCAGAAGAAGAATACACATCAAAATGGTAGAATTTAGTAAAAGTATGCAAAGAAGACCAAGTTGCTGCTTTGCAAATCTGATCAATCGAAGCTTCATTCCTAAACACCCAAGAAGTAGAAACTGACCTAGTAGAATGAGCTGTAATCCTTTGAGGCGGTGATTTACCCGACTCGACATAAGCATGATGAATTAAAGATTTCAACCAAGATGCCAAAGAAATGGAAGAGGCCTTCTGACCTTTCCTAGAACCGGAAAAGATAACAAATAGACTAGAAGTCTTTCGGAAATTCTTAGTAGCTTCAACATAATATTTCAAAGCTCTAACTACATCCAAAGAATGCAATGATCTCTCCTTAGAATTCTTAGGATTAGGACATAATGAAGGAACCACAATTTCTCTACTAATGTTGTTAGAATTCACAACCTTAGGTAAAAATTTAAAAGAAGTTCGGAACACCGCCTTATCCTGATGGAAAATCAGAAAAGGAGATTCACAAGAAAGAGCAGATAATTCAGAAACTCTTCTAGCAGAAGAGATGGCCAAAAGAAAACAAAACTTTCCAAGAAAGTAATTTAATGTCCAGTGAATGCATAGGTTCAAACGGAAGAGCTTGAAGAGCCCCCAGAACCAAATTCAAACTCCAAGGAGGAGAAATTGACTTAATAACAGGTTTTATACGAACCAAAGCTTGTACAAAACAATGAATATCAGGAAGAATAGCAATCCTTCTGTGAAAAAGAACAGAAAGAGCAGAGATTTGTCCTTTCAAGGAACTTGCAGACAAACCTTTATCCAAACCATCCTGAAGAAACTGAAAAATTCTCGGAATTCTAAAAGAATGCCAGGAAAAATGATGAGAAAGACACCAAGAAATGTAAGTCTTCCAGACTCGATAATATATCTTCCTAGATACAGATCTACGAGCCTGTAACATAGTATTAATCACAGAGTCAGAGAAACCTCTTTGACTAAGAAGCAAGCGTTCAATCTCCATACCTTTAAATTTAAGGATTTGAGATCCTGATGGTAAAAAAGGACCTTGTGACAGAAGGTCTGGTCTTAACGGAAGAGTCCACGGTTGGCAAGAAGCCATGCGGACAAGATCCGTATACCACAACCTGTGAGACCATGCTGGAGCCACCAGCAGAAAAAAACGAGCATTCCTTCAGAATCTTGGAGATTACTCTTGGAAGAAGAACTAGAGGCGGAAAGATATAGGCAGGATGATACTTCCAAGGAAGTGACAATGCATCCACTGCTTCCGCCTGAGGATCCCTGGATCTGGACAGATACCTGGGAAGTTTCTTGTTTAGATGAGAAGCCATCAGATCTATTTCTGGAAGTCCCCACATTTGAACAATCTGAAGAAACACCTCTGGGTGAAGAGACCACTCGCCCGGATGTAACGTTTGGCGACTGAGATAATCCACTTTCCAATTGTCAATACCTGGGATATGAACCGCAGAGATTAGACAGGAGCTGGATTCCGCCCATACCAGTATTCGAGATACTTCTTTCATAGCCAGAGGACTGTGAGTCCCTCTTTGATGATTGATATATGCCACAGTTGTGACATTGTCTGTCTGAAAACAAATGAACGATTCTCTCTTTATAAGAGGCCATGACTGAAGAGCTTCTGAAAATTGCACGGAGTTCCAAAATATTGATTGGTAATCTCACCTCCTGAGATTTCTCAAACCCCTTGTGCTGTCAAAAACCCCCATACAGCTCCCCAACCTGTCAGACTTGCATCTGTTGAGATCACAGTCCAGGTTGGAAGAAAAAAAGAAGCCCCCTGAACTAAATGATGGTGGTCTGTACCACGTCAGAGGGTGTCGAACAATCAGTTTTAAAGATATTAAATGAGATATCTTTGTATAATCCCGGCACCACTGGTTCAGCATACAGAGCTGAAGAGGTCGCATGTGAAAATGAGCAAAGGGGAACACGTCCAATGCAGCAGTCATAAGAACCTAGAATTTCCATGCATAAGGCTACCGAAGGGAATGATTGAGACTGAAGGTTTCGATAAGCTGAAACCAATTTCAGACATCTCCTGTCCAACAGAGACAGAGTCATGGACACTGAATCTATCCGGAAATCTAAAAAAGGTTACTCTTGTCTGAGGAATCAACAAACTTTTTGGTTAATTGATCCTCCAACCATGTTCTTGAAGAAACAACACTCATAAAAAGCTGGAAAGGATCTTCCAAAAACTTCTATGCACATATAGCAAATGAAGGAAATAATAGAGACTAAAGGTACCGACAGACGGAACCCAATACAAATTGTCCCTTGTCTGATAGAGACAAAGATAGTGACATAAACCATCTGGAAACCTAAAAAAAAAGGTGACCCTTGAGGAATCAAGAGCTTTTGAAAAAAGATCCTCTAACTATGTCCTAAAGAGCAAGTGAAACATATGAGAATCCGCATCCTCAGGAAATAATCTGAATGAAAACAGAAAAATGAAGAATACGCATTTATTGTATCTAAAGAAAACAAATAATGCTATCAATGACCACAAACTAACTCCAAAACCCAGTTCCTAGAAAAGGAACTGGAATAAAAACCCCAGAAGATTCCAGGTCTGAGCAGCGCTTGAACCCCATGGGTAACCAGCCATGCCTCAACAGTATCCAAAATATATAGGACAGAAACACACTGAAAGAAAGTGTTAGCCTTACTGGAATAAAATCAAAGAAATTTGGACAAAATAGAACCAAATAAATTTCAAAGAAGTCTTAACCTGCCCCTTACCAGCCAAGCTGGAATACGGCACGTGCATCGCAACATTAGGGAGCTAATTTCGAACCCCAAATAAAAACATGTTACTTGGGAAAGAACTCAGGATTCGTTCCTTAATAAGAACAACCAAACTAGTATAAGCTTAAAGTTTTAGTCTTAGAACTTAATCTTGAAGCCCATAGTAACAGTTAAGAATTGAATCCAATTATAATTGATTATCTTAGAACAAAAGAAATATGGATTTTCTTTTTTTTTTTTTTTTTTTAAATCACAGAATTCTTCTAGCTAAAATAGCTAAAGACATAGATTAACCCTCATTTGCGAATATATTCAATAAAATGAAGACACAAAGGAAATCATTAGCATGATAGTCCAGTTTAAAGGACCTGTCAAAACAGAGGACTTGCAAAATGCAAAACAACAAGACAAATGCAACGGCACCTAGTCTAGTAAATGTTGTCCCTTAACAATGCTAAAATAAATCATGATCTGATACTTGATCTTAAAGTAAACAGAAAAAATGAAGCAATTGCAATATCACAGGACCAAGAAAAGTACCTGATACTAAATAATTTTCCAAAAATAAGATACAACTATATAAAGGAAAATAAATACTATTTTGCTATAAAAACAATAGCATAATTAGTAGGAGTAGAGATAGCTCCAATAAATTGGAGAACCCTCCAAATTGAATTTAACTGCTGACAAAGAATATAGTTTAAAAATAAAAGAAAATTCTCAGCCTATTCCATTCCCTAGTATGGGGAATTGGAAAGAAAACCTCTGAAATCACAGAAGAAATAAAAAGGCAGAAATAGTGTCAGCTAGTCTTAAAGAACTAGTTACCTTAATATCCAAAATAATCAACACCTCTTCAACAAAGAACAAATGTACTTTAATAATAAAAAAATTATATAAAAAAAGTAGATTTGTTAGTGTCAATATCTGATGAAGAGAATTTCTGAAAGAGAAAAAAACATCATCAGAGAAGGATAAATCAGTATGTTGTTGGTCATTTGAAACTTCAATAATTAAAAAAGAAGTGAAAAAGACCTAAAAATCGTATTAGAAGGCACGAAGTCAGACGTAGCCTTAATCAGAAAAAATATTTCTTATAAATCTTCTAAACATTTCTTGCACTTAAGAATGGAAATGCATAAAGCATAAATACTAATGGAATCTGCATGTAAAAGTATATCATAATAACTTATTACAAACCATAGCTAAAGATAAACATTTAAAATAAATGAACTTAGCTTTGGTAGAACTGAAACTCAGTTAAGCATTTTTCCAGAAGTGGCTTCTGACTCAGGGACAAACGGAGACATCTTGCAATATGTAATAGAAAAAACAACATATAAAACAAAATTTATCAAAAGGAATGGGAAAAAATGCCAGTGAACAAGCTTCTAGCAACCAGAAGCAATAAATAATGAGACTTAAATAATCTGGAGACAATAGAGACGACCATATTTTTTAGCGCCAAAAAAGACGCCCACATTATTTGGCGCCTAAATGCTTTTGGCGCCAAAAATGACACCACATCCGGAACGCCGACACTTTTGGCGCAAAAAAACGTCAAAAAAATGACGCAACTTCCGGCGACACGTATGACGCCGGAAACAGAAAAAAAAATTTGCGCCAAAAAAGTCCGCGCCAAGAATGACGCAATAAAATGAAGCATTTTCAGCCCCCGCGAGCCTAACAGCCCACAGGAAAAAAGTCAAATTTTAAGGTAAGAAAAAAATTGATTAATTCATATGCATTATCCCAAATATGAAACTGACTGTCTGAAATAAGGAATGTTGAACATCCTGAGTCAAGACAAATAAATGTTTGAACACATATATTTAGAACTTTATATAAAAGTGCCCAACCATAGCTTAGAGTGTCACAGAAAATAAGACTTACTTACCCCAGGACACTCATTTACAAGTAGTAGAAAGCCAAACCAGTACTGAAACGAGAATCAGTAGAGGTAATGGTATATATAAGAGTATATCGTCGATCTGAAAAGGGAGGTAAGAGATGAATCTCTACGACCGATAACAGAGAACCTATGAAATAGACCCCGTAGAAGGAGATCATTGAATTCAAATAGGCAATACTCTCCTCACATCCCTCTGACATTCACTGCACGCTGAGAGGAAAACCGGGCTCCAACCTGCTGTGGAGCGCATATCAACGTAGAATCTAGCACAAACTTACTTCACCACCTCCATAGGAGGCAAAGTTTGTAAAACTGATTTGTGGGTGTGGTGAGGGGTGTATTTATAGGCATTTTGAGGTTTGGGAAACTTTGCCCTTCCTGGTAGGAATGCATATCCCATACGTCACTAGCTCATGGACTCTTGCTAATTACATGAAAGAAATCTAAGCAAATCCTTGCCAATAATTCCATTTTTTTGGGCAATTGTCAGAATGTTCCTAAGCTCATCTTGTATTAAAAACACAGGGTTATTTGGTTATTTTCTGTACACATGTTCATCACTTAGTTGGCCTTTAATTTCTCCAATATAGAAATCTTTATCAATGATTACAGTGGCCCCACCCTTGTCTGCTTTCTTTAAAATTACATTATCCTTAGATGATAGAGATTTTAAAGCTAATTGGTCTTGTTTAGAAAAATTACTCACAAGGTGTTTGTATTTTAATTTAGATTCATCATTGTAAACAATTTCAGTAGTAGGTATAAATTTACCTTTGTTCTTAACACCTTTTGAATAGCTTTCTTTCATGACTTTATCTTTCAAACAATCAATATCTTGCATAACCAATTTGACAAAGGTTTCAACCCCATGATGGTTTTGGGCAGGTAGAAAAGTGCTCTTATTTCTCAAACCCACCTTTTTTAGAGTTAACCTATTATCCACATTTCCATTATTAGGTGTACATTCATTGTCAAAAGTTAACATTTTTAGCCTAACATTCCTGAAAAATCTAAATAAATCTTTAGACAATTGGAAAAAATTACAGTTGTTTTTAGGACAATACGATAAACCTTTATTAAGTACCGCTAACTCAGCAACATTGATTTCAGCTTTAGAGATAAACCATATCGTTATGTGTAATACTCGATTGGGGTAATGATACACCATCAACCAAGGCAGTCCCAGATGTTAAACAAGCAGATCTTTCATTCAATGTGAGTTGCTCCCTCTTATCAAATATGGCCATACATGTACTCTCCTCCAGTGTTCCTTTAAATTACAGCCCTTATCTCCAACAATGATTAATTTTGAGCTTAAAGGGATTTATCCTTGCTGCATATAGTTTAATACTGTATCAATTTTGATTGTATATATATATATATATATAGAAATTTTGTAGTATATTTTAACCTGTATCTTTGTAGTATAATAATGTGGTAACATTGTTGCATTTTTCTAAAGAAGTGAATGGGTTAATTTAAACCTTGTCAATTAAATCATGTATATGAGGAAATTGTTTTTTGCTGCCCCCTGGTGGGGGTGGGTATATCAGGATGCTTGTTACCACTGTTTTGTATGCTTGACAAAGGGAGGAAGCTCCCGAAACGTCGCTGCTATTTTGTTTGTTGTGCTCTAATAAAGACCATTGAGAAACCACTTATTGCTGCCATATTCTTTGGACTTTTTATAATATAGTCCAGGCCTGGACCAAAAAGAACCTTCCCCTTAAATGGAAGGGAGAGTAATCTAGATATGGATGTCATGTCAGCAGACCATGACTTCAACCATAGAGCCCTCCGGGCCAGAACAGAGAATTCTGATGTCTTGGCATTCAAGTGAAAATTCTGCATAATTGCATCACAGATAAACAAATTAGTGACCGCTGCTGAAAGCTGAAATAAGAACCCTGTGTGTTGAAACATCTTTCTTAACAAGGTCTCTAATTTCTTATCCATGGGCTCCTTAAACGACAAGCTATCCTCGAGTGGGATAGTGGGGCACTTAGTGAGCGTGGAGATAGCTCCATCCACCTTAGGGACAGACCCCCACAATTCTAGCTGAGAGTTAGGAACCGGGAACAATTTCTTAAACTAAGAAGAATTGGAGAAAGAAGATCCAAGTCTCTCCCATTCATTCTTAATAATATTTGCCATCTTTACGGGAACCAGGAATGTCTGTCAGTTCCGGAACCTCTAGAGTAGCCAACACAATACAATGTCCAATATTTAGCAACATAAAATATTTTTTTTTATTATCACAAGTCACGTCAGAAGTCAAACTGCAAACATACAAAATTAACATAACACATTTCGATCATGTAACACTTCCTTAGGTATAATTGGTGCACTAGTTTGGCCTCTATTTAAAGAGAACATAACAATAGAAATAACAAAATATTAGATACAATTGGTTATCTGCTAACTCTTCATTTAGCTACTGTCATTCGATAAACATAATAATAATGTTTTAAAAAGCCTTTATAGGGAAGACAAGAGACAATATGAAGAAGTCTCCAAGGTCTACAGGATAAAGATAATACACTGCAGTAGCAAATGAAAATAAAAGACTACAGCGGTTTAGGATTTGGTAAACCAGACAGAATACTTCATTAGGTATGTACAGTGGGTATTTAAAAGAATCACCCTCCTTGAAAATAATCACATTTTGTTGCTTTGCAGCCTGAAATAAAGACAGACACGGTTTTTGTTTATCCAGTTGTAATTAAAACTTATAACATCCAAGTGAAAGATATAGCACCAACATGTCAGGCGAAAATAAAGACAATTAAAAAACAGAATCACTGAGTTGGAAAAAGGATCGCCCCCTCCAAAATTTACTTGTAAACTCAATCAGGTGTAGCTAATCCCCTTCTCAACTGTACACACAAAGCCATTTGACCTTCAACTAAGATCAGCTGTGGGCATATTGATTAGCTTGGCATGAAAAGAACTTTCCTGGAGCATCTCAGTCCCTGGTAGTGCAACTGAAGTCAACACTCAACTATATGTGGCAAAGCACTGTCAAAAGATCTTCAGGATAATGTTGTGGACAGGTACAAGTCAGGAGATGGATAAAAAAATATCAAAGGCTTTATCAATGCCTTGAAGCACAGTGAAGTCTATTATTAAGAAGTGGAAGGTATTTGGTACAACACATACCCTCTCTGGATCAGGATATCGCTCCAAACTGGATGAAAGAGCCAGGAGGAAACTGGTCAGAGAGGCTACCAAGAGGCCCACTGCAACTCTGAAGCACTTGCAGGAATTTATTTACAAAGAGTGGTCATCTTGTGCTTGTATGGGAGGGTTGCAAGAAAAAAAAGCCATTCCTCAAGAAAGGCCACATGCAGTCATGATTGAGCTTTGCCATAACACACCTAGGAGATTCTGAGGCCACATGGAAAAAGGTGTTATGGTCAGATGAAACTAAAATTGTATTTAATTTGGCCTCAAAAACAAACAATATGCCTGGAGGAAATCCAATACAGCTCACCATTCAAATAACACCATACCTACAGTAAAGCATGGGGGTGGTAATATCCTGTTATGGGGGTGTTTCTCTGCAGCAGGCACTGGATCACTTGTCAGGATAGAAGGAATAATGGATGGGGCAAAATACCATCAAATTCTTGAGGAAAATCTGCTGCCCTCAATGGGAAGAAGGTTTACCTTCCAACATGACAATGACCCAAATCACACAGCAAAAATGACCACACAGTAGTTAAAGGAGAAAAAGGTGAATTTCCTGGCATGGCCCAGCCAGAACCCAGACTTAAACCCCACTGAATTTCTGTGGCATGACTTGAAGACTGCAGTCCACAAACGGTCACCATCAAATGTAACGGAACTGGATCAGTTCTGCAACGAAGAGTGGGCAAATATTGCACAGTCTAGATGTGCAAACTTAGTAGAGACATATCCCAACAGACTAAAGGCTAGAATTAAAGCAAAAAGTGGTTCAACAAAATACTGTCTCAAGGTTGTGATCCTTTTTCCAACTCAGTTATTCTGTTTTTGAATTGTAGTAATCATTTTTACTGTAATATGTTTTCAGTAACTTTTTTTATATTCAGGTTTTGGTATATCTCAGGGTAGCAATGAGTTTAGGTTGTGAGGTATTGTGATGGGGGTTGTGCAGTAGGAGATTTAAGGTAGGGGTCACTTTAGGCTGTGAGTCTTAGGTTAGGGATAATTTTAGGTAGGGGGTCTTGTTGTGTGGGGTCTAAGAGTAAGGGTCAGTTTATTAGGCAAGAATGGTTTTATGTGGGGGTCCACAAAGGGGGGAAATTAGCATTTAGGAGGTTAATAGTAGGAATTATTTTAATATTTGCCAGTTAAAGGGTTAATAGTGAAGGTTTTTTGTGTTGAGGGTTAAGGCAGTTTAGTGATTAATAATGATTAGGGGTTTTAGCAGTTATTTTTTTTTTCATTTGGGGTTATGGCAGTTTAGGATTTAATTTCAGTAAGTGTAGCTGTTTTCTTTTTTTGGGGGGGGGGTTAAGTTGTTATCAGAGATTTAGAAACGTATTATATTGCAATGGTGTTCTAACAATGTATGGGTTAACAGTGTATGGGGTTTTAGCAGCAGTGAGTTGTTGCAATTTGTGTGGCAATTTATGTAATGTTTTTTTTATATAATTAATTTATTTGTGCCTTTACCGACATTGGGAACAAATACTGCTTATGAAATTATTTTGAGGCACAAAAAATTGAAGGGGTATTGATTTTGTACAAGCAGTATCAAAGCTCCATACTGCTTGAATTTTGATGTTAGATTTGTAGTCTGGCCCTATATTAAAGTGAATGTAAAGGTAAATGAATGAGTACCCGATTTTTAAAAATACTATTAAAAACAGGGGCACTTTAATTCATTAAACTTTACATTGCAGAATTATTTTTTTTAAATACCTTTTTCTTTAGCAAACACAGACCGCGATCCTCCGTCCACAGCTCCTCTGTACTTACCTCAGCAATGACGAAACCGGCTTCCTCCAATCATGTCGTGCACCCCAGAGTGTCCATCTTGTGAGGCCACGATGTGATTGGCGGAAGCCGGTTTCGTCATTGAAGTGCTAAGTACAGAGGAGCTGCGAGCAGAGGATCGCAGTCTGGGTTTCCTAAAGAAAAGGTAAGTAAAAAAAAAACAAAAAACACTGCAATGTAAAGTTTAAAGAATGAAAGTGCCGCTGTTTTTAATAGTATTTTTAAATACTGGGCACTCGTTCATTCAACTTTATATTCATTTTAAGATTAGCTCTCTTTTGTTCTTTTTTTATACTGAGTATACAAAAACTGCAATTATCAAAAGGAAAAAATTAGTCAGTTAAAATATTCATGAAATTACAAACATTAAGGGCTAAATTACAGTTGGAGTGTAAAATAGCATTTACGCAAAGCCATAAATTGAAATGGTGTGAGTTTGCTATTGTGAACCTTGCACATGGTGTTTTGGCGTGGGATTACAAGTTGAAAGTAAAAAATATAGCTTGCTCGAGGTATTTATGGCTTAGCGTATATTATCTCAAGGGGATTTTCTACGATATCGTGTTCACACTACACCACTTCCACGCTCAAAGGCCTGCTTAGGCTGTGACGTCATTAATTTAGAGAATATGAACATACTTTTTCAAATAAAACAGACTAATTAATTAAAATGGTGACAACCATTAATGTGTTGGAATACCACTTAGAACAACTGCATATTAACATATCTACCATGTGCATTTGCATATATAAAATTTAATTAAAGGGTCAGCACTAGAAAGGACAGCAGTCATTTTAATTCAATTTATATCTTTAGCACAGTTTACGATTTCTGGAGGGAGCCTAGGATTAACAACTCAGATATGTTTTTATGGACACATTACTTATAAATGCTGTGGGGTGTGCAGAGGGTAACAGGGATAGTAATCTCTAGCCTCAATATATTGGTCGCAATGAATGTTACCATATGCACACCCTGAAACATGGATAAATTAGAACACTGCTACTGAAACTAGTACACTGAACAAATGTCTTGTTGGACATTACTACATAAACGTGTGCTCGCATTATGATTGCGTGTTAAACATGGCAGAGACATCATGTCATTTGCAAACAAACACTGTTTAGACAAAAATTGTGTGGGCAATACTTTGATTACATTGTGGATGTGAATATTATAAAATTAACATCAATAAAATGTGGAGATAGCCTGAGGTTATGATAGTAATTTGTAGATCCAGAATACTCCAAAGTGGACATTGATAGAATAAAAGTGTTGGTGAATGCAATATTCCATTTGCTGGTTCCGTGTATTTTGGATTGTGCAGTGTATTGTCCCCCACACGTTAGGTATGCCCCCCACCAGGGCAGCCACTAGAAATCTTTGGGCCCCTTACTTAGCCATTGATCAGGGACCCCCCCCCCCCTTTGACATGTGCAATTTTTGACCAAGTGACTAAAACATATATGCACTTTCTTCTTAAGTGTAGTCAAACTTGGAAATGCTGTAAAGGTAGTAACACACAAACACACAAACAAACATAAGGATTCAAATATAGACACTCTAGAAAACATGCAAAGAAACACACAATCAATCTCAGATACAGACACCCACACAGACACTCAGCACTTGTTTACATTGACCTGACAAGTAATGAGGTAGACTACAGTTTTGTCAAAAAAAGGACAAAATATGGAGTTCTGATTATCTTTTTGTAAAGGAAGATGCCAACTATTTGATGACAACAGCATGCAGTGGCTGAAAGGAAGGTCCCTGAACTGCATAAACAATAATTTAAAGCTTAAGTGGTGGATTGGTGACTTCCGTAAGAAGGTCTCGTTAGTCTCAAAGTCTGTAGAAAGATGTGAATAATCAGTAGTAAGGTCAAAATGTCCTAAAAAGGAAAAGACAATGGACAAACACACAAACTCAAACACAAACTTCCACATACACCCAAGGAAACACCCACAGAGACAGCCTCAGAAAACAAACAAAGAAATACATACTCACAGACACCCACAGAAAACACACAAAGACATACAGTATCTCACAAAAGTGAGTACACCCCTCACATTTTTGTAAATATTTTATTATATCTTTTCATGTGACAACACTGAATAAATTACACTTTGCTACAGCCTGCACAACCTGTTTAACAGTGTAAATTTGCTGTCCCTTCAAAATAACTCAACACACAGTCATTAATGTCTAAACCATTGGCAACAAAAGTCAGTACACCCCTAAGTGGAAATGTCCAAATTGGGTCCAATTAGCCATTTTCCCTCTGTGGTGTCATGTAACTCGTTAGTGTTACATGTTTTCAGGTGTGAATGAGGAGCAGGTGTGTTAAATTTGGTGTTAACGTTCTCACACTCTCTAATACTGGTCACTGGAAGTTCAACATGGCACCTCCTGGCAAAGAACTCTCTGAGGATCTGAAAAAATAATTGTTGCTCCACATAAAGATGGCCTAGGCTATAAGAAGATTGTCAAGACCCTGAAACTGAGCTGCAGCACAGTGGGCAAGACCATACAGCGGTTTCACAGGACAGGTTCCACTCAAAACAGGCCTCGCCATGGTTGACAAAAGGAGTTGAGTGCAAGTGCTTAGGGTCATATCCAGAGGTTTTCTTTGGGAAAAAGACATATGAGTGCTGCCAGCATTGCTGCAGAGGTTGAAGGGGTGGGGGGGGGCAGCTTGTCAGTGCCCAGACCATACACCGCACACTGCATAAAATAGGTCTGCATGGCTATCGTCCCAGAAGGAAGCCTCTTCTAAAGATGATGCACAAGAAAGCCCCCAAACAGTTTGCTGAAGACAAGCAAACTAAAGGCATGGATTACTGGAACCTGAGACCAAGATAAACTTATTTGGTTAAGATGGTGTCAAGCGTGGGTCGCTGCAACCAGGTGAGGAGTACAAAGACAAGTGTGCCTACAGTCAAGCATGGTGGTGGGAGTGTCATGGTCTGACTGCTGGCGGCACTGGGGAGCTACAATTCATTGAGGGTACATATACTGTGACATACTGAAGCAGAGCATGATTCCCTCCCTTTGGATACTGTGCCGCAGGGCAGTATTCCAACATGATAATGACCTCAAACACACCTCTAAGATGACCATTGCCTTGCTAAAGAAGCTGAGGGTAAAGGTGATGGACTGTCTCCAGACCTAAACCTTTTTGAGCATCTGTGGGGCATCCTTAAATGGAAGGTGGGGGAGCGCAAGGTCTCTAACATCCACCAGCTCCGTGATGTTGTCATAGAGGAGTGGAAGAGGACTCCTGTGAAGCTCTAGTGAACTCCATGCCCAAAAGGGTTAAGGCAGTGCTGGAATATAATGGTGGCCACACAAAATATTGACACTTTGGGCCCAATTTGGACATTTCCACTTTTTTGCCAATGGTTAAGACAATAATGGCTGTGTGTTGAGTTATTTTCAGGGGACAGCACAATTACACTGTAATACAGGCTGTATACTCACTACTTTACATTGTAGCAAAGTGTAATTTCTTCAGTGTTGTCACATGAAAAGATATAATAAAATATTTACAAAAATGTGATGGGTGTACACACTTTTCTGTAGAGACATCCACAGAAAATGCACAAAGACAGACACACAAACCCTCACAGAGAGACCCACAGAAAAAAATACATACACACTCATAGAGACATCAACAAAAGCACAAAGACATAAACACAGACACCCACAGAAACACTCACAGGAGGTAAAATTTCTGCACATTACCATCCCCTAAATCAACAGTGTGTGACATGCATGATAAAAAAATAGCAAAGGTTAAGAGATCACTTTTCCAAGCATAATATTTGTAAATATGCAAACAAAAATACTTCTGTGAATTTAAAATTGTACATTATTGCTTTGTCAGAATGGGTAGATGAAGAAAAGTACTTTTAATAGGTTGACATATGTTTGTTTCCCCCCCCCCCCCCCAACCAAGAGCACCACTTCAAATCTGGTGTACAAATGTTCCCATCTGTCAGCTGTACAAAAAATCAGCCAATAGGATTGAGCTCGCATTCTATTGGCTGTTCCAATCAGCCAATAGAATGCGAGATGGACCCGATCCGCGCCGGATGGATGAAGATAGAAGATGCTGTCTGGATGAAGACTTCTGGCCGTCTGGAGGACCACTTCTCCCGGCTTGGATGAAGAATTCTCCCGGCTTAGTTGAGGACTTCTCCCAGCTTCGTTGAGGATGGACGTCGGCTCTTCAAAACTGTAAGTGGATCTTTGGGGTTAGTGTTAGGTTTTTTTAAGGGTTTATTGGGTTGGTTTTAGTTTTAGATTAGGGTTTGGGCAGCAATAAAGCTAAATGCCCTTTTAAGGGCAATGCCCATCCAAATGCCCTTTTCAGGGCAATGGGGAGCTTAGGTTTTTTTTAGTTAGGGTTTTATTTGGGGGGTTTGGTTGGGTGGGTAGTGGGTTTAACTGTTGGGGGGTTGTTTGTAATTTTTTTTTCAGGTAAAAGAGTTGATTTCTTTGGGGCAATGCCCCGCAAAAGGCCCTTTTAAGGGCTATTGGCAGTTTAGTTTAGGCTATGCGTTTTTTTATTTTGGGGGGCTTTTTTTATTTTGATAGGGCTATTAGAGTAAGTGTAATTAGTTTAAATATCTTGTAATTTGTTTTTTATTTTGTGTAATTTAGTGGTGTTTTTTGTAATTTAGGTATTTGTATTTAATTTAGGTAATTGTATTTAATTTAGGTAATTGATTTAATTGTAGTGTACGGTTAGGTGTTAGTGTAAGACAGGTTGGGTTTTATTTTACAGGGAAATTTGTATTTTTTTTAGCTAGGTAGTTATTAAATAGTTAATAACTATTTAGTAACTATTCCACCTAGTTAAAATAAATGCAAACTTGCCTGTAAAATACAAATAAACCCTAAGCTAGCTACAATGTAACTATTAGTTATATTGTAGCTAGTTTAGGGTTTATTTTACAGGTAAGTATTTCATTTTAAATAGTAAGTTTAGTTAATAGTAGGTTTTATTTAGATTTATTTTAATTATATTTAAGTTAGGGAGTGTTAGGGTTAGGGTTAGACTTAGGTTTAGGGGTTAATAACTTTAGTATAGTGGCGGCGATGTTGGAGGCGGCAGAATAGGGGTTAATAAATGTAGATAAGTGGCGGTGATGTTAGGGCCGGCAGATTAGGGGTTAATAATATTTAACTAGTGTTTGCGAGGCGGGAGTGCAGAGGTTTAGGGGTTAATATGTTTATTCTAGTGGTGGCGATGTCCAGAGCGGCAGATTAGGGGTCAATAATTTTATTTTAGTGTTTGTGATGCGGGAGGGCCTCGGTTTAGGGGTTAATAGGTAGTTTATGGGTGTTAGTGTACTTTTTAGCACTTTAGTTATGAGTTTTATGCTACAGCTTTGTAGTGTAAAACTCATAACTACTGACTTTAGAATGCGTTGCGAATCTTGCGGGATAGGTTGTACCGCTCACTTTTTGGCCTAAAAAAAAAATCTTGTAATACCGGCGCTATGGAAGTCCCATTGAAAAAAGACTTTACGCAAATTGCGTAAGTTAATTTGCGGTACGGCCAAAAAAGTGCATGGGACACAGCTGTACCTACAAGACTCGTAATAGCAGTGGTAGTAAAAAAGCAGCGTTATAACCCATAATGCTGTTTTTTACTCATAACGCAAAACTCGTAATCTAGCCGATAGTTTGTAATAATCTAACCGCCACTGAACCCATAATTAGGGTAGGTGCTAAAACAATGACCAAAAGCTTGTGAGTGTGTATGTAAACCTCAAGCAGTTGATAGCGCACAATTTGTAATGTATAGCACTAAATAATAATAATATGATTTAAAGTTTTGTTTCTTCTAGATCCACAAAATAAACTAAAAAATTTGATTATTTTTTGTCTTTTAATAAAATTTCATTTAATTATGTTATGTTTGCACAGTTCTGTTAAATATACTGAAGGTTTAATACTAATACAGTTTTTAACAAGTTTTCTTCTAATATATTTGCATTTTAGGTTTACCTACAAAATAAAACAGATGTGGAAAATTATGATGGGCTCTTACTATTACAGGATCTGTGTTATTCTATCATTTTCTCTTCATTTCTCTTATATATAAACTGACCTTTTATATCTGTATTCTGAATGTTTATTACAGTGAGCTTTTTAAATGGAAAACGTACTGAATGTGTAATATGTACGTGCTTATTTTACTAATTATTAGTTTGTATTTTTTTTTTAAAATGGTAATCTTCAGCTATTAAATAGCATATGGTCTATGTACTTTTTTTAATCTAATATGTTTTCTTCTCTGATTTTGTGTATAATCCACAAATAAAAATATATTTGTTTTAACAACCCTCATGTTGTCTTATAATTATGTATTCTATGTACAGATACAGTTTCCTTATATTAAAAATTATATAAAATATATAATATTAATATTTTATTTGTGTGCTTAAATAACAGAGAAACTGTTTTTTTTACACTTTTTTTTGCTCCATTGACTTCTAGGGGGAATATGCGAAAGTGCATGCAATATTTTAACTTTGTTTTTTTTGCGCTCATCAGGATAGCGCAAGCTATAACAGTTTTCTTTCAACTCATAATAATACGAGTGCAACTCAAGGAATGCAAAAAGATTACTTCTAGCACAGTTAACGCTCAAGCAAATTCGTTAAATGGTGCTCCACTTGTAATCTGGCCCTAGATTCTGATAAGATAAAATCCTTACTAACTGCCCAATGATCTAAAGGTCTCTGGGTTGGCGAGATTATTAAACATTCCCTGATGGAATGATCTAAAGCCACTTTTTTACCCTAAAAACAAGGTTGCTAAAGGGTGTATACTGAATTTTCGTATAGGGAGGAGAAGCATGCATTAAAAAGTGCACAAAATAAATTGTATTTTAAAAATATTACAAAACAAATAATTGAACCATTCACACAATATTACACAGGAAATAACTGTACTGTTAAGGTGCATCAAAAGTTTTATTCAATTCTTCAGCAAAATCATATTTTAGCAAAAAAATGTATATAAATTACACAGAAATAAATAAATATGCACAGTATATATCATAATTTAATTACACTGGATAAGCTAAAATCACTTAAAAATTCATACTTATGAGGCAAAATGTTTTTTTGTCAAATAGGCAGAATATGGGCGTTCCATGGGCGTATATTAAATTGTCTCTCTAATCCCAGCGTAATTCTGTAAAGATTTTTGCACTACAGATCTCAAATTTTCTTCTCGCAATCTAAACGGGAGCAAGCTTTTCTCAAAACACTGAAAAACATAATTTATGTAAGAACTTACCTGATAAATTCATTTCTTTCATATTGGCAAGATTCCATGAGCTAGTGACGTATGGGATATACATTCCTACCAGGAGGAGCAAAGTTTCCCAAACCTCAAAATGCCTATAAATACACCCCTCACCACACCCACAATTCAGTTTAACAAATAGCCAAGAAGTGAGGTGATAAGAAAGGAGCGAAAGCATTAACAAGGAATTGGAATAATTGTGCTTTATACAAAAAAATCATAACCACCACAAAAAAGGGTGGGTCTCAAGGACTCTTGCCAATATGAAAGAAATGAATTTATCAGGTAAGTTCTTACATAAATTATGTTTTCTTTCATGTAATTGGCAGGAGTCCATGAGCTAGTTACGTATGGGATAGCAAATACCCAAGATGTGGAACTCCACGCAAGAGTCACTAGAGGAAGGAGGGATAAAATAAAGACAGCCAATTCCACTGAAAAAACAATCCACAACCCAATTAAAAGTTTTAATCTTTATAATGAAAAAAACTGAAATTATAAGTGGAAGAATCAGACTGAAACAGCTGCCTGAAGTACTTTTCTACCAAAAACTGCTTCTGAAGAAGAAAAAACATCTAAAAGGTAGAATTTAGTAAAAGTATGCAAAGAAGACCAAGTTGCTGCTTTGCAAATATGATCAACAGAAGCTTTATTCTTAAAAGCCCAGGAAGTAGAAACTGACCTAGTAGATTGAGCCGTATTCCTTTGAGGCGGGGATTTACCCGACTCCACATAAGCATGATGAATCAAAAGCTTTAACCAAGACGCCAAAGAAATGGCAGAAGCCTTCCGACCTTTCCTAAAACCAGAAAAGATAACAAATAGACTAGAAGTCTTTCTGAAATCTTAGTAGCTTCAACATAATATTTCAAAACTCTGCCCACATCCAAAGAATGTAAGGACCTTTCCAAAGAATTCTTAGGATTTAGGACACAAGGAAGGAACAATAATTCCTCTATTAATGTTGTTAGAATTCACAACTTGAGGTAAAAATTTAAATAAAGACAGCAAAACCACCTTATCCTGATGAAAAATCAGAAAAGGAGACTCACAAGAAAGAGCAGATAATTCAAAAACTCTTCTAGCAGAAGAGATGGCCAAAAGGAACAATACTTTCCATGAAAGTAATTCAATGTCCAAAGAATGCATATGCTCAAAAGGAAGAGCTTGTTAAGCCCTCAGAACCAAATTAAGACTCCAAGGAGGAGAAATTGGCTTAATGACAGGCTTGTTACGAACCAAAGCCTGAACAAAACAATGAATATCAGAAAGATTAGCTATTTTTTCTGTGAAACAGCACAGAAAGAGCAGAGATTTGTCCTTTCAAGGAACTTGCAGACAAAACCTTATGAAGAAACTATAAAATCCTAGGAATTCTAAAAGAATGCCAAGAGAAATTATGAGAAGAGCATCATAAGATGTAAGTATTCCAAACTCGATAATAAATCTTTCTAGACACAGATTTATGAACCTGCAACATAGTATTAAATCACTGAGTCAGAGAAACCTCTATGACTAAGCACTAAGCGTTTTAATTTCCATACCATCAAATTTAATAATTTGATTTCCTGACGGAAAAAACTAATCTTAAGATATAAGGTCTGGCCTAAATGGAAGTGACCAAGGTTGACAACTGGACATCCGAACAAGAACCATATACCAAAACCTGAGCGGCCATGCTGGAGCGACCAGCAGCACAAACTATTGCTCCATGATGATTTTGAAAAATCACTCTTAAAAAGAAGAACCAGAAGGAGCAAAAAACATAATTTATGTAAGAACTTACCTGATAAATTCATTTCTTTCATATTGGCAAGAGTCCATGAGCTAGTGACATATGGGATATACAATCCTACCAGGAGGGGCAAAGTTTCCCAAACCTCAAAATGCCTATAAATACACCCCTCAACACACCCACAATTCAGTTTAACAAATAGCCAAGCAGTGGGGTGATAAAGAAAGGAGTAGAAAGCATCAACAAAGGAAATTTGGAAATAATTGTGCTTTATACAAAAAAATCATAACCACCATAAAAAGGGTGGGCCTCATGGACTCTTGCCAATATGAAAGAAATGAATTTATCAGGTAAGTTCTTACATAAATTATGTTTTCTTTCATGTAATTGGCAAGAGTCCATGAGCTAGTGACATATGGGCTATCAATACCCAAGATGTGGAGTCTTCCACTCAAGAGTCACTAGAGAGGGAGGGAATAAAACAAAAACAGCCATATTCCGCTGAGAAAATAATCCACAACCCAAAAATAAGTTTATTTTCAGTTTTGAAAGAAAAAAACTTAAATCAAAAAGCAGAAGAATCAAACTGAAACAGCTGCCTGAAGAACTTTTCTACCAAAAACTGCTTCCGAAGAAGCAAATACATCAAAATGGTAGAATTTAGTAAATGTATGCAAAGAGGACCAAGTGGCTGCTTTGCAAATCTGATCAACTGAAGCTTCATTCTTAAAAAGCCCATGAAGTAGAGACTGATCTAGTAGAATGAGCTGTAATTCTCTGAGGCGGGGTTTGACCCGACTCCAAATAAGCTTGATGAATCAAAAGTTTCACCCAAGAAGCCAAAGAAATAGCAGAAGCTTTCTGACCTTTCCTAGGACCAGAAAATAAAACAAATAGACTAGAAGTCTTCCTGAAATTTTTAGTAGCTTCCACATAATATTTCAAAGCTCTTACCACATCCAAAGAATGTAAGGATCTCTCCAAAGAATTCTTAGGATTAGGACATAAAGAAGGGACAACAATTTCTCTACTAATGTTGTTAGAATTCACAACCTTAGGAAAAAGAAAAGAAGTCTGCAAAACTGCCTTATCCTGATGAAAAATCAGAAAAGAAGACTCACAAGAAAGAGCAGATAGCTCAGAAACTCTTCTAGCAGAAGAGATATCCAAAAGGAACAACACATTCCAAGAAAGTAGTTTAATGTCCAAAGAATGCATAGGTTCAAATGCAGGAGCCTGTAAAGCCCTCAGAACCAAATTAAGACTCCAAGGAGGAGAAATTGACTTAATGACAGGCTTAATACGAACTAAAGCCTGTACAAAACAGTGTATATAAGGAAGTATAGCATTTTTTCTGTGAAATAAAACAGAAAGAGCTGAGATTTGTCCTTTCAAGGAATTTGCAGACAAACCCTTATCCAAACCATCCTGAAGAAACTGCAAAATTCTAGGAATTCTAAAAGAATGCCAGGAGAAATTATGAGAAGAACACCGTGAAATGTAAGTCTTCCAAACTCTATAATAAATCTTTCTAGAGACAGATTTACGAGCTTGTAACATAGTATTAATCACTGAATCAGAGAAACCTTTATGACTTAGAACTAAGCGTTCAATTTCCATACCTTCAAATTTAATGATTTGAGATCCTGATGGAAAAAAGGACCTTGAGATAGTAGGTCCGGCCGTAACGGAAGTGGCCAAGGTGGGCAACTGGACATCCGAACCAGATCCGCATACCAAAACCTGTGTGGCCATGCTGGAGCCACCAGCAACACAAAAGACTGTTCCATGATGATTTTGGAAATCACTCTTGGAAGGAGAACTAGAGGCGGGAAGATGTAAGCAGGTTGATAACACCAAGGAAGTGTCAGCGCATCCACTGCTTCCGCCTGAACATCCCTGGACCTGGACAGGTATCTGGGAAGTTTCTTGTTTAGATGAGAGGCCATGAGATCTATCTCTGGAAGCCCCCACATCTGAACAATCTGAGAAAACACAGGAGGTTTAAAAACAGCATTTAAATGTTTATTAGACTGAACGTCAATAGGACTGGTTACCTCAATATCCAAAGTAATTAACACTTCTTTTAGTAAAGAACGCATATACTCTATTTTAAATAAATAAGTAGATTTGTCAGTGTCAATATCTGAGGAAGGATCTTCTGTTTCAGATAGATCCTCATCAGAAGAGGATGAATTATTATGTTGTTGGCCATTTGAAATTTCATCAGCTAAATGAGAAGTTTTAAAAGACCTTTTACGTTTATTAGAAGGTGGAAATGCAGACAAAGCCTTCATGATAGATTCAGAAACAAAATCTTTAAAATTTACAGGTATATCATGCATATTAGAAGTTGAAGAAACTGCAACTGGCAATGTACTATTACTGATAGAAACACTATCTGCATGTAAAAGTTTATCATGACAACTATTACAAATGACATTCGGTGGAATAATTTCTACAATTTTACAACAAATGCACTTAACTTTGGTAGAACCGATGTCAGGCAGCAATGTTCCAGCAGAAACTTCAGAGACAGGATCAGATTGGGACATCTTGCTCAATGTAAGAGAAAAAACAACATATAAAGCAAAATTATCTATTTTCTTAAATGACAGTTTCAGGAATGGGAAAAAATGCAAAAGCATAGGCCTCTTGATAGAAAAGAAAGCAGGAGGCAAACAACAATGGGGTATTGAAATAATGAAGAAAAATTGGCGCCAAGTATGACGCACAACGTAACGTAAACTTTTTTGGCACAAAAAATGACCGGAAATGACACACTTGCGATGACGCCGCCGTGTGAAAGGTCTCGACGTCACGTATGACGCCGGAAATGACGAAGTTGCATCAAAAAAGGAATTTCCCGCGCCAAAAAAATTCGCGCCAAAAATGACGCAATAAAGTCTAACATTTGACGCACCCGCGGGCCTAATACTCGCAAATGCAAAAAACTAGTAAAATTGAAAAAGACTAAACCCCAGGTAAGAAACAAATTTCTTAAAGTGTTTATATTCCCAAATATAAAACTGGCAGTCTGCAGAAGGAAATACATGAACCTGACTCATGGCAAATATAAGTACAATACATCTATTTAGAACTTTATATAATTTGCATAAAGTGCCAAACCATAGCTGAGAGTGTCTTAAGTAAATGAAAACATACTTACCAAAAGACACCCATCCACATATAGCAGATAGCCAAACCAGTACTAAAACAGTTCTTTAGTAGAGGTAATGGTAAATTTGAAAGTATATCATCGATCTGAAAGGGAGGTAGGAGATAAATCTCTACGACCGATAACAGAGAACCCATGAAAAAGACCCCCATTAGGGAAATCATCGTATTCAATAGGTGATACTCCCTTCACGTCCCTCTGACATTCACTGTACTCTGAGAGGAATAGGGCTTCAACAATGCTGAGAAGCGCATATCAACGTAGAAATCTTAGCACAAACTTACTTCACCACCTCCATAGGAGGCAAAGTTTGTAAAACTGAATTGTGGGTGTGGTGAGGGGTGTATTTATAGGCATTTTGAGGTTTGGGAAACTTTGCCCCTCCTGGTAGGATTGTATATCCCATATGTCACTAGCTCATGGACTCTTGCCAATTACATGAAAGAAATATAGGCAGATTGATAACTCCAAGGAAGTGTCAATGCATACACTGTTTCCGCCTGAGGATCCCCGGACCTGAATAGGTACCTGGGAAGTTTTCTTGTTTAGATGAGATGCCATCAGAACTATTACTTGAAATCCTCACATCAGAACAATTTGAAAAAACACATCTGGGTAAAGAGACCATTCTCCCGGATGTAAAGCTTGATTGACAGAGATAATGCACTTCCCAATTGTCTAAACTTGGGATATGGACCGCAGAAATTAGACAGGAGCTGGATTTAGCCCAAGCAAGTATCCGAGATACTTCTTTCACAGCCTAAGGACTGAGAGTCCCACCCTGATGATTGACATATGCCAAAGTTGTGACATTGTCTGTCTGAAAAACAATAACGTCTCTCTCTTCAAAAAGAAGCAAAAACTGACAAACTCTGAGAATGCACGGAGTTCCAAAATATTGAATGGTAATCTCGCCTCCTGAGATTTCCAAACCCCTTGTGCTGACAGAGATCCCCAGACAGCCTCCCAACTTAAAAGACTTGCATCTGTAGTGATCAAGGTCCAGGTTGGATGAATCTAAGAGACCCGTAGAACTATATGATGGAGATCTAACCACCAAGTCAAAGATAGTTTGAACATTGGAATTCAAAAATATTATAAATGATATCCTAGAATCCCTGCACTATCAATTCAGCATAAAAAACTGGAAATAATAGAGACTGAAGGTTCCGACAAACTGAACCCAATATAATTGTCTCCTGTCTGTTAGAGACAAAGACATTGACACAATCTATCTGGAAACCTAAAAAAGGTGACCCTTGTCTGAGCAACCAAGGATCTTTTGATAAAAAGATCCTACAACCATGTCTTAGAAGAAACAACAAAAGTTTAATTATATGAGATTCTGCAGAACGAAGAGACTGAGCCAGTACCACAAGATCGTCCAAATAATGAAACACTGAGAACCTTGAAAAGATTCTCAGAGCTGTCGCTAGACCAGAAGGAAAAGCAACAAATTGGTAATGCTTGTCAAAAAAAGAGAATCTCAGAAAATGAAAATAATCTGAATGAAAACAGAAGAAGATATGCATCTATTGTATCTATTGTAAACAAATAATGCCCTTACTGACCAAAAAGGCAGAATAGGCCATATTAATACCATTCTGAAAGAAGGAACTCTTATATGACAAATCAAAAAGATTTTCTATCTTTGGGACAATGAATAGTTTTGAACAAAACCCCAAACCCTGTTCCTGAAATGGAACTGGTATGAATACCCCAGATAACTCCAGGTCTGAGCAGCGCCTTGAGACCCCAACCGCTAACCAGCCGCGCCTCACAAGTACCCAACACATACAGGTCTGAAACATACTTCAGAAAAGTGTGAGCCTTTACTGGAATAGCTGGAATATGCTAGAGAGAAAAAAACTTCTCACAGGCGGTTTTACTCTGAATCCTATTCAGTACCCCAATCTAAGAAGTTTGGACCGAATTGAACCAAACAAATTTAAAAAATTCAAAACCTGCCCCTTACCAGCTAAGCTGGAATAAAAAAACGCACCTACATGCAAATTTGGGGGGCTGACTTTGATCTTTTAAATAGCTTAAATTCATTCCATGTTGAAGAAAGCTTCCAATTATAAACATGTTACTTGGGGAAGAATTAGGATTCCGTTCCTTATTAAGAACAAACTAATATAAGCTTAAGATTTAAACTTAGAACTCAATCTTGAAGCAACAAAAAACTCCCTTCCCCAGAGTAACAGTTGGAAAAAAATTGAATCCAATTGTGAACCAAATAATTGATTACCTTGGAAAAAATATGAATTTTAGAAATCAAAATAGCATTCCAAGATTAAGTCACAAAGTTCTTCTAGCTAAAAATAGCTAAAGACATAGATTAAACCTCAATTGTGAAAATATATATATATAAAAAATAACAACGCAAATTAAATTATTAGCATGTTGATCAACTTAACAATGCTAAAACAAACCATTATCCGATACTTGTTGCACAAAAGTATCCAACCAGAAAGTTGAAGCATTTGCAAAATCAGCCAAATAAATTGCAGGCCTAAGAAAAGGACCTGAAATAAAATAATTTCCCTTAAATAAGATACAAGTTTCCTATCTGAAGGAAAAAAATAAATACTATTTTCTATAGGAATAGTAATATGTTTAGCAAGAGTAGAGATAGCCCCATTAACTTTGGGGATCTTCCTCAAAACTTTAAACTAACTGTCGGCAAAGGATACAATTTAAAAACCTTAAAGAAGGAATAAAAGAAGTCCCAGGCCTATTCCATTCCCTAGTATCATGAACTGGGAAAAAAACCTCTGAAGAAACCACAGGAGGTTAATGAGCAGAATTTAAATGTTAGCTAGTCTTAAATCAAAAGAACTAGACTCCTCAATATCCAATATAATCAACACCTTTTCAACAACGAATGTTAAAAATAAAAAAGTAGATTTGTTAGTGTCAAATATCTGATAAAGTATATTCTAAATGAGAAAAAACATTATCAGAGAAGGATAATTCAGTATGTTGTCGGTCATTTAAAAATTCATCAACTAAATGAGAAGTTTAAAAAAGACCTATAAATTTTATTAGAAGGCGGGATGTCAAACAAAGCCTTTAGGATAGAATCAGAAAAACATTCTCATAGATTCCTAGGTATATCTTGTACATTAGATGTAAAAAGAATAGCAATAGATAATGCATAAATAATAATGGACTCTGCATGTAAAAGTTTATCATGATAACTTATTACAAACCATAGCTAAAGATAAAATTCATAACATTAAGATAAATGAACTTAGCTTTGGTAGGACTGATATCAGTCATCAGGAATCCAACAGTATTTTCTGATACAGGAACAGTTTTTGGAATACCTTGCAATATGTAATAGAAAAACAACATATAAAGTAAAATTGCAAACAGAACAAGCCTCTAGAAACCAGAGGCAACTAAAAAGTAAGACTTAAATAATGTAAAAAAAAAAAAACTGGTGCCAAGTATGACGCCCACATATTTTTTGGCGCCAAAAACGTCTGTAATAAACATGAGAGTCAAAAATGACGCAACTACGTGAAAACCTCCGGCGTCAACTACGACGCCGGAAATGACGACATTGACGTCAGACAAACGTCAATCTCGCGCCAAAAAAGTCTCGCGCCAAAAATGACGCAATAAATTCTAGCATTTTTTGCACCCACAAGCCTAACAGCCCGCAATTTAAAGGAAAAAAGTCAATTGAAAATTTTAGGTAAGAAAAAATATTTCATTCATACAGGGAGTGCAGAATTATTAGGCAAGTTGTATTTTTGAGGATTAATTTTATTATTGAACAACCACCATGTTCTCAATGAACCCAAAAAACTCATTAATATCAAAGCTGAATAGTTTTGGAAGTAGTTTTTAGTTTGTTTTTAGTTATAGCTATTTTAGGGGGATATTTGTGTGTGCAGGTGACTATTACTGTGCATAATTATTAGGCAACTTAACAAAAAACAAATATATACCCATTTCAATTATTTATTTTTACCAGTGAAACCAATATAACATCTCAACATTCACAAATATACATTTCTGACATTCAAAAACAAAACAAAAACAAATCAGTGACCAATATAGCCACCTTTCTTTGCAAGGACACTCAAAAGCCTGCCATCCATGGATTCTGTCAGTGTTTTGATCTGTTCACCATCAACATTGCGTGCAGCAGCAACCACAGCCTCCCAGACACTGTTCAGAGAGGTGTACTGTTTTCCCTCCTTGTAAATCTCACATTTGATGATGGACCACAGGTTCTCAATGGGGTTCAGATCAGGTGAACAAGGAGGCCATGTCATTAGATTTTCTTCTTTTATACCCTTTCTTGCCAGCCACGCTGTGGAGTACTTGGACGCGTGTGATGGAGCATTGTCCTGCATGAAAATCATGTTTTCCTTGAAGGATGCAGACTTCTTCCTGTACCACTGCTTGAAGAAGGTGTCTTCCAGAAACTGACAGTAGGACTGGGAGTTGAGCTTGACTCCATCCTCAACCCGAAAAGGCCCCACAAGCTCATCTTTGATGATACCAGCCCAAACTAGTACTCCACCTCCACCTTGCTGGCGTCTGAGTCGGACTGGAGCTCTCTGCCCTTTACCAATCCAGCCACGGGCCCATCCATCAAGACTCACTCTCATTTCATCAGTCCTAAAACCTTAGAAAAATCAGTCTTGAGATATTTCTTGGCCCAGTCTTGACGTTTCAGCTTGTGTGTCTTGTTCAGTGGTGGTCGTCTTTCAGCCTTTCTTACCTTGGCCATGTCTCTGAGTATTGCACACCTTGTGCTTTTGGGCACTCCAGTGATGTTGCAGTTCTGAAATATGGCCAAACTGGTGGCAAGTGGCATCTTGGCAGCTGCATGCTTGACTTTTCTCAGTTCATGGGCAGTTATTTTGCACCTTGGTTTTTCCACACGCTTCTTGCAACCCTGTTGACTATTTTGAATGAAACGCTTGATTGTACGATGATCACGCTTCAGAAGCTTTGCAATTTTAAGAGTGCTGCATCCCTCTGCAAGATATCTCACTATTTTTTACTTTTCTGAGCCTGTCAAGTCCTTCTTTTGACCCATTTTGCCAAAGGAAAGGAAGTTGCCTAATAATTATGCACACCTGATATAGGGTGTTGATGTCATTAGACCACACCCCTTCTCATTACAGAGATGCACATCACCTAATATGCTTAATTGGTAGTAGGCTTTTGAGCCTATACAGCTTGGAGTAAGACAACATGCATAAAGAAGATGATGTGGTCAAAATACTCATTTGCCTAATAATTCTGCACTCCCTGTATGCATTTTCCCAAAAAATTAAACTGACAGTCTGAAAGAAGGAAAATAAACTGATTGACCTGAATCATGGCAAATATAAGTATAAAACATATATTTAGAACTTTACATATAAAGTGCCAAAACCATAGCTGAGAGTGTCATAAATAAAATAAGATTTACTTACCCGAAGACACTCATCTACATAAAGTAGATAGCCAAACCAGTACTGAAACGAGAATCAGTAGAGGTAATGGTATATCGTCGATCTGAAAAGGGAGGTAGGAGAAGAAATCTCTACGACCGATAACAGAGAACCTATGAAATAGATCCCCTAGAGGAAGACCATGGTATTCAAATAGGCAATACTCTCTTCACATCCCTCTGACATTCACTGCACTCTGAGAGGAAAACCGGGCTTCAGCCTGCTGCGAAGCGCATATCAACGTAGAAATCTAGCACAAACTTACTTCACCACCTCCATGGGAGGCAAAGTTTGTAAAACTGAATTGTGGGTGTGGCGAGGGGTGTATTTATAGGCATTTTGAGGTTTGGGAAACTTTGCCCCTCCTGGTAGGAATGTATATCCCATACGTCACTAGCTCATGGACTCTTGCCAATTACATGAAATAAATACTTGTAACCCTAATACAAAAACACATCCATCAAAAAATAGCAGAAAGCACCATAATGTGATTAATTTTGGCTGCTGGATTTAATTTTTTAAGTGCACTCTCTGCTAACTGCTAACTTTGCTCCATATAGTTAATGTTTCTTTACAGGGAGCTCTATTACTTTTAATATGAGACATCTTGCTACTCGCAAAGAACCCCACTTTTTATGATAATTTCCCCACGTCTGATCTTGCAAAGTTTAGATCATTGGGCCCTATGTCTGGCATCCCTTTTAAAACCAGAGGTACCTTTGGCGCACACTGAATACTGAACTGTGCCACAGCCTACAACTACCTACTTAGTGCAGACTGAGACTAAACAGACTGATGTAAGGGGTGCTTTAGGGTATAATTACACTAAATAGTGATGATTTTTGCTGCAGCTTACTGTGTTCAGAAGGCTTCCACCAACCTAATTTGTATCATTTTGAGTAAAAATTTCCCCCATTTGAAGCAAATCCCATTGAAGAAATAGTAAAAGGAGAATAGGAATGTACTGAATAATATTACATGGCATCTATCCAACTGTGGGCCAGATTGGTGGGTTTAGCGTATGTATTACAAGTTGAATGTAAAATATTAGTGTGAGAAAGAAATTCAGATGCGCGTTAACTTCAGGACTTCAGGTATTGCTACCATGTTAACTTCTTCTCCCATAGACTTCAATGGAATGTGGTGTTCCAAAAAATAACAAACACATTGTTTACACGCTAGACTGACACGCATTACACTAATAGTGCTAAAGCCGAAGGTAGTTATGAGTACTTTACATTCCAATGTTCTGCACTTAGAAGAACATGTTCTTTATATGTGTATATATATATATATATATATATATATATATATATATATATATATATATATATGTATATATATATATATATATATATATATATATATATATATATATATATATATATATATATATATATATATATATATATATATATATATATATACAGTATATACAAAACACGGAAGGGAACTGCACTCTCATACCGGAACGGGTACACATCCCATGACCCTGCAACATGCTCAGCCCTGGGTGCCACTGGCACTCACAGGAAGCTGTGCTGTCCCCAGAGCCACAAGCAGTTAACCCCAGACAGGTCTGGGTGCAAGAACCATAGGGAAAATTACAAAGCAAATTAATACAACACACAGAGAAAACCCAGCACTCACTTACAAGTTCTCAGCTAAGATTTAAAAGCAAAAATGGAAAGGTTAGTCACCGCATCTGGCCAAATGGGACAAGCTCAGGTACCACGTCAAGGTCTTTTCCAATACCTGAGACCCTAAAACAGCCACACAATGCAAGCTTTCAAATCCAAACAAACTGAAAACAAGGGAAGGGTGCACAGGAATATGTAATCACCCTAGACATATACAAAACACGGAAGGGGAACTGCACTCTCATACCGGACCAGGTACACATCCATGACCCTGCAACATGCTCAGCCCTGGGTGCCACTGGCACTCACAGGAAGCTGTGCTGTCCCCAGAGCCACAAGCAGTTAACCCCAGACAGGTCTGGGTGCAAGAACCAGAGGGAAAATTACAAAGCAAATTAATACAACACACATAGAAAACCCAGCACTCACTTACAAGCTCTCAGCTAAGATTTAAAAGCAAAAATGGAAAGGTTAGTCACCGCATCTGGCCAAATGGGACAAGCTCAGGTACCACGTCAAGGTCCCTTCCAATACCTGAGACCCTAAAACAGCCACACAATGCAAGCTTTCAAATCCAAACAAACTGAAAACAAGGGAAGGGTGCACAGGAATATGTAATCACCCTAGACATATACAAAACACGGAAGGGAACTGCACTCTCATACCGGACCGGGTACACATCCCATGACCCTGCAACATGCTCAGCCCTGGGTGCCACTGGCACTCACAGGAAGCTGTGCTGTCCCCAGAGCCACAAGCAGTTAACCCCAGACAGGTCTGGGTGCAAGAACCATAGGGAAAATTACAAAGCAAATTAATACAACACACAGAGAAAACCCAGCACTCACTTACAAGCTCTCAGCTAAGATTTAAAAGCAAAAATGGAAAGGTTAGTCACCGCATCTGGCCAAATGGGACAAGCTCAGGTACCACGTCAAGGTCCTTTCCAATACCTGAGACCCTAAAACAGCCACACAATGCAAGCTTTCAAATCCAAACAAACTGAAAACAAGGGAAGGGTGCACAGGAATATGTAATCACCCAAGACATATACAAAACACGGAAGGGAACTGCACTCTCATACCGGACCGGGTACACATCCATGACCCTGCAACATGCTCAGCCCTGGGTGCCACTGGCACTCACAGGAACCTGTGCTGTCCCCAGAGCCACAAGCAGTTAACCCCAGACAGGTCTGGGTGCACGAACCATAGGGAAAATTACAAAGCAAATTAATACAACACACAGAGAAAACCCAGCTCTCACTTACAAGCTCTCAGCTAAGATTTATAAGCAAAAATGGAAAGGTTAGTCACCGCATCTGGCCAAATGGGACAAGCTCAGGTACCACGTCAAGGTCCTTTCCAATACCTGAGACTCTAAAACAGCCACACAATGCAAGCTTTCAAATCCAAACAAACTGAAAACAAGGGAAGGGTGCACAGGAATATGTAATCACCCTAGACATATACAAAACACTGAAGGGAACTGCACTCTCATACCGGACCGGGTACACATCCCATGACCCTGCAACATGCTCAGCCCTGGGTGCCACTGGCACTCACAGGAAGCTGTGCTGTCCCCAGAGCCACAAGCAGTTAACCCCAGACAGGTCTGGGTGCAAGAACCATAGGGAAAATTACAAAGCAAATTAATACAACACACAGAGAAAACCCAGCACTCACTTACAAGCTCTCAGCTAAGATTTAAAAGCAAAAATGGAAAGGTTAGTCACCGCATCTGGCCAAATGGGACAAGCTCAGGTACCACGTCAAGGTCCTTTCCAATACCTGAGACTCTAAAACAGCCACACAATGCAAGCTTTCAAATCCAAACAAACTGAAAACAAGGGAAGGGTGCACTGGAATATGGAATCACCCTAGACATATACAAAACACGGAAGGGAACTGCACTCTCATACCGGACCGGGTACACATCCCATGACTCTGCAACATGCTCAGCCCTGGGTGCCACTGGCACTCACAGGAAGCTGTGCTGTCCCCAGAGCCACAAGCAGTTAACCCCAGACAGGTCTGGGTGCAAGAACCATAGGGAAAATTACAAAGCAAATTAATACAACACACAGAGAAAACGTCAAGGTCCTTTCCAATACCTGAAACCCTAAAACAGCCACACAATGCAATCTTTCAAATGCAAACAAACTGAAAACAAGGGAAGGGTGCACAGGAATATGTAATCACCCTAGACATATACAAAACACGGAAGGGAACTGCACTCTCATACCAGACCGGGTACACATCCCATGACCCTGCAACATGCTCAGCCCTGGGTGACACTGGCACTCACAGGAAGCTGTGCTGTCCCCAGAGCCACAAGCAGTTAACCCCAGACAGGTCTGGGTGCAAGAACCAGAGGGAAAATTACAAAGCAAATTAATACAACACACATAGAAAACCCAGCACTCACTTACAAGCTCTCAGCTAAGATTTAAAAGCAAAAATGGAAAGGTTAGTCACCGCATCTGGCCAAATGGGACAAGCTCAGGTACCACGTCAAGGTCCCTTCCAATACCTGAGACCCTAAAACAGCCACACAATGCAAGCTTTCAAATCCAAACAAACTGAAAACAAGGGAAGGGTGCACAGGAATATGTAATCACCCTAGACATATACAAAACACGGAAGGGAACTGCACTCTCATACCGGACCGGGTACACATCCCATGACCCTGCAACATGCTCAGCCCTGGGTGCCACTGGCACTCACAGGAAGCTGTGCTGTCCCCAGAGCCACAAGCAGTTAACCCCAGACAGGTCTGGGTGCAAGAACCATAGGGAAAATTACAAAGCAAATTAATACAACACACAGAGAAAACCCAGCACTCACTTACAAGCTCTCAGCTAAGATTTAAAAGCAAAAATGGAAAGGTTAGTCACCGCATCTGGCCAAATGGGACAAGCTCAGGTACCACGTCAAGGTCCTTTCCAATACCTGAGACCCTAAAACAGCCACACAATGCAAGCTTTCAAATCCAAACAAACTGAAAACAAGGGAAGGGTGCACAGGAATATGTAATCACCCTAGACATATACAAAACACGGAAAGGAACTGCACTCTCATACCGGACCGGGTACACATCCCATGACCCTGCAACATGCTCAGCCCTGGGTGCCACTGGCACTCACAGGAACCTGTGCTGTCCCCAGAGCCACAAGCAGTTAACCCCAGACAGGTCTGGGTGCACGAACCATAGGGAAAATTACAAAGCAAATTAATACAACACACAGAGAAAACCCAGCTCTCACTTACAAGCTCTCAGCTAAGATTTATAAGCAAAAATGGAAAGGTTAGTCACCGCATCTGGCCAAATGGGACAAGCTCAGGTACCACGTCAAGGTCCTTTCCAATACCTGAGACTCTAAAACAGCCACACAATGCAAGCTTTCAAATCCAAACAAACTGAAAACAAGGGAAGGGTGCACAGGAATATGTAATCACCCTAGACATATACAAAACACTGAAGGGAACTGCACTCTCATACCGGACCGGGTACACATCCCATGACCCTGCAACATGCTCAGCCCTGGGTGCCACTGGCACTCACAGGAAGCTGTGCTGTCCCCAGAGCCACAAGCAGTTAACCCCAGACAGGTCTGGGTGCAAGAACCATAGGGAAAATTACAAAGCAAATTAATACAACACACAGAGAAAACCCAGCACTAACTTACAAGCTCTCAGCTAAGATTTAAAAGCAAAAATGGAAAGGTTAGTCACCGCATCTGGCAAAATGGGACAAGCTCAGGTACCACGTCAAGGTCCTTTCCAATACCTGAGACCCTAAAACAGCCACACAATGCAAGCTTTCAAATCCAAACAAACTGAAAACAAGGTAAGGGTGCACTGGAATATGGAATCACCCTAGACATATACAAAACACGGAAGGGAACTGCACTCTCATACCGGACCGGGTACACATCCCATGACTCTGCAACATGCTCAGCCCTGGGTGCCACTGGCACTCACAGGAAGCTGTGCTGTCCCCAGAGCCACAAGCAGTTAACCCCAGACAGGTCTGGGTGCAAGAACCATAGGGAAAATTACAAAGCAAATTAATACAACACACAGAGAAAACGTCAAGGTCCTTTCCAATACCTGAAACCCTAAAACAGCCACACAATGCAATCTTTCAAATCCAAACAAACTGAAAACAAGGGAAGGGTGCACAGGAATATGTAATCACCCTAGACATATACAAAACACGGAAGGGAACTGCACTCTCATACCAGACCGGGTACACATCCCATGACCCTGCAACATGCTCAGCCCTGGGTGACACTGGCACTCACAGGAAGCTGTGCTGTCCCCAGAGCCACAAGCAGTTAACCCCAGACAGGTCTGGGTGCAAGAACCATAGGGAAAATTACAAAGCAAATTAATACAACACACAGAGAAAACCCAGCACTCACTCACAAGCTCTCAGCTAAGATTTAAAAGCAAAAATGGAAAGGTTAGTCACCGCATCTGGCCAAATGGGACAAGCTCAGGTACCACGTCAAGGTCCTTTCCAATACCTGAGACCCTAAAACAGCCACACAATGCAAGCTTTCAAATTCAAACAAACTGAAAACAAGGGAAGGGTGCACAGGAATATGTAATCACCCTAGACATATACAAAACACGGAAGGGAACTGCACTCTCATACCGGACCGGGTACACATCCCATGACCCTGCAACATGCTCAGCCCTGGGTGCCACTGGCACTCATAGGAAGCTGTGCTGTCCCCAGAGCCACAAGCAGTTAACCCCAGACAGGTCTGGGTGCAAGAACCATATGGAAAATTACAAAGCAAATTAATACAACACACAGAGAAAACCCAGCACTCACTTAAAAGGTCTCAGCTAAGATTTAAAAGCAAAAATGGAAAGGTTAGTCACCGCATCTGGCCAAATGGGACAAGCTCAGGTACCACGTCAAGGTCCTTTCCAATACCTTAGACCCTAAAACAGCCACACAATGCAAGCTTTCAAATCCAAACAAACTGAAAACAAGGGAAGGGTGCACAGGAATATGTAATCACCCTAGACATATACAAAACACGGAAGGGAACTGCACTCTCATACCGGACCGGGTACACATCCCATGACTCTGCAACATGCTCAGCCCTGGGTGCCACTGGCACTCACAGGAAGCTGTGCTGTCCCCAGAGCCACAAGCAGTTAACCCCAGACAGGTCTGGGTGCAAGAACCATAGGGAAAATTACAAAGCAAATTAATACAACACACAGAGAAAACGTCAAGGTCCTTTCCAATACCTGAAACCCTAAAACAGCCACACAATGCAATCTTTCAAATCCAAACAAACTGAAAACAAGGGAAGGGTGCACAGGAATATGTAATCACCCTAGACATATACAAAACATGGAAGGGAACTGCACTCTCATACCAGACCGGGTACACATCCCATGACCCTGCAACATGCTCAGCCCTGGGTGACACTGGCACTCACAGGAAGCTGTGCTGTCCCCAGAGCCACAAGCAGTTAACCCCAGACAGGTCTGGGTGCAAGAACCATAGGGAAAATTACAAAGCAAATTAATACAACACACAGAGAAAACCCAGCACTCACTTACAAGCTCTCAGCTAAGATTTAAAAGCAAAAATGGAAAGGTTTGTCACCGCATCTGGCCAAATCGGACAAGCTCAGGTACCACGTCAAGGTCCTTTCCAATACCTGAGACCCTAAAACAGCCACACAATGCAAGCTTTCAAATTCAAACAAACTGAAAACAAGGAAAGAGTGCACAGGAATATGTAATCACCCTAGACATATACAAAACACGGAAGGGAACTGCACTCTCATACCGGACCGGGTACATATCCCATGACCCTGCAACATGCTCAGCCCTGGGTGCCACTGGCACTCACAGGAAGCTGTGCTGTCCCCAGAGCCACAAGCAGTTAACCCCAGACAGGTCTGGGTGCAAGAACCATAGGGAAAATTACAAAGCAAATTAATACAACACACAGAGAAATCCCAGCACTCACTTACAAGCTCTCAGCTAAGATTTAAAAGCAAAAATGGAAAGGTTAGTCACCGCATCTGGCCAAATGGGACAAGCTCAGGTACCACGTCAAGGTCCTTTCCAATACCTGAGACCCTAAAACAGCCACACAATGCAAGCTTTCAAATCCAAACAAACTGAAAACAAGGGAAGGGTGCACAGGAATATGTAATCACCCTAGACATATACAAAACACGGAAGGGAACTGCACTCTCATACCGGACCGGGTACACATTCCATGACTCTGCAACATGCTCAGCCGTGGGTGCCACTGGCACTCACAGGAAGCTGTGCTGTCCCCAGAGCCACAAGCAGTTAACCCCAGACAGGTCTGGGTGCAAGAACCATAGGGAAAATTACAAAGCAAATTAATACAACACACAGAGAAAATGTCAAGGTCCTTTCCAATACCTGAAACCCTAAAACAGCCACACAATGCAATCTTTCAAATCCAAACAAACTGAAAACAAGGGAAGGGTGCACAGGAATATGTAATCACCCTAGACATATACAAAACATGGAAGGGAACTGCACTCTCATACCAGACCGGGTACACATCCCATGACCCTGCAACATGCTCAGCCCTGGGTGACACTGGCACTCACAGGAAGCTGTGCTGTCCCCAGAGCCACAAGCAGTTAACCCCAGACAGGTCTGGGTGCAAGAACCATAGGGAAAATTACAAAGCAAATTAATACAACACACAGAGAAAACCCAGCACTCACTTACAAGCTCTCAGCTAAGATTTAAAAGCAAAAATGGAAAGGTTAGTCACCGCATCTGGCCAAATGGGACAAGCTCAGGTACCACGTCAAGGTCCTTTCCAATACCTGAGACCCTAAAACAGCCACACAATGCAAGCTTTCAAATTCAAACAAACTGAAAACAAGGGAAGGGTGCACAGGAATATGTAATCACCCTAGACATATACAAAACACGGAAGGGAACTGCACTCTCATACCGGACCGGGTACACATCCCATGACCCTGAAACATGCTCAGCCCTGGGTGCCACTGGCACTCATAGGAAGCTGTGCTGTCCCCAGAGCCACAAGCAGTTAACCCCAGACAGGTCTGGGTGCAAGAACCATAGGGAAAATTACAAAGCAAACTAATAAAACACACAGAGAAAACCCAGCACTCACTTACAAGCTCTCAGCTACGATTTAAAAGCAAAAATGGAAAGGTTAGTCACCGTATTTGGCCAAATGGGACAAGCTCAGGTACCACATCAAGGTCCTTTCCAATACCTGAGACCGATATACAGTATATATATATATACATATACTGACTACTACTTCACAACGTTCTGACTCTCTATGGGCCTGATGTTCAAAACCTCTCTGCTCAGTTGAGATGATATAAAATAATCCTCCTGCACTGTGAAATTCCAAGTGGCATTTTCAAAAGGCAGTGGTATTCCCTGCATTTCTGTATGTGGAAGAGTGACAATCCCATTGCAAGATTGCAGTGCATAACATCAAAGTTCTGATACATATATACTTTGTGCTTTGTATTTTATTGCACTTTAAACTTCAGATGAACTTTTATTACATTTAAACTTTTTACTTTCTATTTTGTATTTTATTTTGTATACAGTAGTGTATTTAGGTAATTTGTGATTTTACAAATTCTGATTATCCCTTCACAGTTTCTGTGTTTCTCATTCTTTGGGGTCAATTTATTAAGCTTTGTGCAAATAATTTTGTTGTTATGAGAAATATCTGCTAAGTATTAGATTGGTTGGATTCACAGTAACAGAGAAAAGATAAGGTAGCTCTCAAGCAACTTCAGTTAGTTGTAGATAGCAATAGATTATATAGCATATCAGTGTGAACATTACTTGAAACACAATAGATTATTTGGTTCATTAGGTGACCGGTGAGATACATATGAAATAGGCAATGCCTAAGCAGAAAACCATTTATTTTGAGCAAGCTAAAATGCCATCATCTACACAACTTAAAAGTGACTTGGAGTTCTGTGTATTGCCTGCATTAATCTATGTTGTTTGAAATTAATTTCATGTTTATATATGCAAAGCATTCATCAGAAATTAGGCACAGCATTGCAAAAGATTTGCACACAAAATAAATGTTTAAAAGTAAACATAAGGGCCTCCATTACATATAGAGCGTCGCCCGCAAAAGCCGGCGACGCCAGGTTTTATGCGATTTTGGTATTACATATACGGCGTAGCATACAAGTTACACTCGTATATTTCACCCGTCGCTCGCAATTTTTACTCCCATAGGCTAACATGGGACGTTGGAAATCGGTATCTGATATCCAGCGCAAGGCCTTACATGGCAAAAATTGAGAAATCTTACTCCATTTTTACCTCGCCATCCAAGATGGTGTCCCTTCAATTCCGATTGGCTGATAGAATTCTATCAGCCAATCGGAATTAAGGTAGGAAAAATCCTATTGACTGATGCAATCAGCCAATCGGATTTAAGTTCAATCCGATTGGCTGATCCAATCAGCCAATAGGATTGACCTTGCATTCTACAGGGAGTGCAGAATTATTAGGCAAGTTGTATTTTTGAGGATTAATTTTATTATTGAACAACAACCATGTTCTCAATGAACCCAAAAAACTCATTAATATCAAAGCTGAATAGTTTTGGAAGTAGTTTTTAGTTTGTTTTTAGTTATAGCTATTTTAGGGGGATATCTGTGTGTGCAGGTGACTATTACTGTGCATAATTATTAAGCAACTTAACAAAAAACAAATATATACCCATTTCAATTATTTATTTTTACCAGTGAAACCAATATAACATCTCAACATTCACAAATATACATTTCTGACATTCAAAAACAAAACAAAAACAAATCAGTGACCAATATAGCCACCTTTCTATGCAAGGGCACTCAAAAGCCTGCCATCCATGGATTCTGTCAGTGTTTTGATCTGTTCACCATCAACATTGCGTGCAGCAGCAACCACAGCCTCCCAGACACTGTTCAGAGAGGTGTACTGTTTTCCCTCCTTGTAAATCTCACATTTGATGATGGACCACAGGTTCTCAATGGGGTTCAGATCAGGTGAACAAGGAGGCCATGTCATTAGATTTTCTTCTTTTATACCCTTTCTTGCCAGCCACGCTGTGGAGTACTTGGACGCGTGTGATGGAGCATTGTCCTGCATGAAAATCATGTTTTTCTTGAAGGATGCAGACTTCTTCCTGTACCACTGCTTGAAGAAGGTGTCTTCCAGAAACTGGCAGTAGGACTGGGAGTTGAGCTTGACTCCATCCTCAACCCGAAAAGGCCCCACAAGCTCATCTTTGATGATACCAGCCCAAACCAGTACTCCACCTCCACCTTGCTGGCGTCTGAGTCGGACTGGAGCTCTCTGCCCTTTACCAATCCAGCTACGGGCCCATCCATCTGGCCCATCAAGACTCACTCTCATTTCATCAGTCCATAAAACCTTAGAAAAATCAGTCTTGAGATATTTCTTGGCCCAGTCTTGACGTTTCAGCTTGTGTGTCTTGTTCAGTGGTGGTCGTCTTTCAGCCTTTCTTACCTTGGCCATGTCTCTGAGTATTGCACACCTTGTGCTTTTGGGCACTCCAGTGATGTTGCAGCTCTGAAATATGGCCAAACTGGTGGCAAGTGGCATCTTGGCAGCTGCACGCTTGACTTTTCTCAGTTCATGGGCAGTTATTTTGCACCTTGGTTTTTCCACACGCTTCTTGCGACCCTGTTGACTATTTTGAATGAAACGCTTGATTGTTCGATGATCACGTTTCAGAAGCTTTGCAATTTTAAGAGTGCTGCATCCCTCTGTAAGATATCTCACTATTTTTGACTTTTCTGAGCCTGTCAAGTCCTTCTTTTGACCCATTTTGCCAAAGGAAAGGAAGTTGCCTAATAATATGCTTAATTGGTAGTAGGCTTTCGAGCCTATACAGCTTGGAGTAAGACAACATGCATAAAGAGGATGATGTGGTCAAAATACTCATTTGCCTAATAATTCTGCACTCCCTGTATTGGCTGTTCCAATCAGCCAATAGAATGCAAGCTCAATCCTATTGGCTGATTGCATCAGCCAATAGAATTTTTCCTACCTTAATTCCGATAGGCTGATAGAATTCTATCAGCCAATCGGAATTGAAGGGACGCCATCTTGGATGATGTCATTTAAAGGAACCTTCATTCATCGGTTAGTCGTCGGCCAGGAAGGATGCTACGCGTCGGATGTCTTCAAGATGGAGCTGCTCCTCGTCGGATTGAAGAAGATAGAAGAAGATGCTGCTTGGATGAAGACTTCTGCCCGGCTGGAGGACCTCTTCTGCCCAGATCGGATGAAGACTTCTGCCCGGCTGGGTGAAGACGGCTCAAGGTAGGGTGGTTTTCAAGGGGTTAGTGTTAGTTTTTTTTAAGGGGGGATTGGGTGGGTTTTAGAGTAAGGTTATGTGTGTGGGTGTTGGATTTTAATGTTGGGGGGGTTGTATTTCTTTTTTTACAGGTAAAAGAGTTGATTACTTTGGGGCAATGCCCCGCAAAAAGCCCTTTTAAGGGCTATTTATAATTTAGTATAGGGTAGGGAATTTTATTATTTTGGGGGGCTTTTTATTTTATTAGGGGGCTTAGATTAGGTGTAATTAGTTTAAACTTCTTGTAATTGTTTTTTATTTTCTGTAATTTAGTGTTTGTTTTTTTTGTACTATAGTTTATTTTTTTTAATTGTATTTAATTTTAGGTAATTGTAGTTAATTAATTTAATGATAGTGTAGTGTTAGGTGTAATTGTAACTTAGGTTAGGATTTATTTTACAGGTAAATTTGTAGTTATTTTAACTAGGTAGCTATTAAATAGTTATTAACTATTTAATAGCTATTGTACCTAGTTAAAATAAATACAAACTTGCCTGTAAAATAAAAATAAATCCTAAAATAGCTACAATGTAATTATTAATTATATTGTAGCTATCTTAGGGTTTATTTTATAGGTAAGTATTTAGTTTTAAATAGGAATAATTTAGTTAATAATAGTAATATTATTTAGATTTATTTAAATAATATTTAAGTTAGGGGGGTGTTAGGGTTAGGCTTAGGTTTAGGGGTTAATAACTTTATTACAGTGGTGGGGCAGATTAGGGGTTAATACATTTAATAGGCTATGTGGGCTATGGCGGTTTAGGGGTTAATACTTGAATAGGTTAATTGCGTTGTGGGCTATGGCGGTTTAGGGGTTAATAATTTAGTTATTACTTGCGGTGTGGGTTTGATGGCGGATATAGGGGTTAAAAGTTTGAATAGGCATATTGCGTTGTGGGGGGTTGTCGGTCTAGGGATTAATACATGTAATATTAGTAATGAGAGGGGGAGATGGCGGATATAGGGGTTTTACGTGTCGGGCTTATTTTTGGGAGGCGTATTAGACTTTCACAGGAAATTTGTTATTTTCTTTACTTTTCTTAGGCGCCGGCAGTTTCTAAAGTGCCGTAAGTCACTAGTGACTCCAGAAATTTGTATTTACGATTATTTCTGGACGTTGCTAGTTTATCCGACTTACACCACTTAGGAAATGCCGGCGCCATATATGTAATACCCCAATGTGCGAGGTGAAATTACGGGCGGCGCAGGTTTCCACGCTTGCGCCGAAACCTGCGCCGTATATTTGATCGTGCCTAAGGTTGGCAATCCTGTAAAATTTTATTTTTAAGGTCTATTGTGTATTCTACAGTATTTTGCTATGGTAAAATAGGGACAGCTATAATTAAGCTCTTACTCTAATCACATGATTAATGCTTAGAAAGTTTGCTTTCACATTTAATCTTAAATTGGAGGATAAAGTACCAAAATAAACAATTCAAATTTTTACTTTGTCTCATTAAACATTAATCATAGTGGGTCATGAAACACTTTAATATAGTGATATAAAATGTTTCTTTATGACTAGTATATACATATGTAAACATACATACACAAATATACACACATACAAATACACACACATATATATCCCTTTGAGACCTTCCCAGTCCAACACCTTCTCATCAACCATATCACTTTTAAACCGTTTACACCATGTGTGTATATATATATATATATATATATATATATATACACACACACATTATATATATATATACTTCCTCCAGATACAGCCTCCAGATGTTAGTAGCTTTTACTCGAGTGCTAATATGAGTGCAAGAATAAGGGCACTATTGATTTAACTTGGGTTACAGTGTTTTATGTCTCCTTTTTGCAATGTATTAATTATTATCAACAATATGCAAAAGCATATTCATGGATATATCAATCAGATGACCCTATGTAATAAAATGTATTGCTTTGCTTCATTATTTTTTTTATAATTTAATGCAAAAAATAATTAACTAAAATAATTTTAAGATGATCAACTGATCAACTTAACCCTGCTAATCGTAATCATCCCCAAGTATTAATTCAATTTAAACTGTATATCCTTTAATATTCTGATATGAATAAAAATGATACAGAACAAGATATTGAATTAATTTGTATGCTATGCTATTATTAAGTTATGATAAATAGTACAAGGATTAGATTTTGACAGTACTATTGAACAGAGATATCAAAGGAAAAATTACTAATATTTCAATAATATAAGCTTCACTCATTATTTTATAACCAAAAAGTAGGGTTTTAAATGAGGTTTTTAATACAATTTCGGTGATATTTAAAATTTTACTGAATTTTTTTAAAAATAATTTAACATATATTGGAAAAAAAAGGAAAGCTTAACACATGTATTTAATGGTCATACACATACTAACTTTAAATGTATTTTAGTTATAAGAAATACACAAGGGCTCCAAAAACTTTTACACTTTGTTAAATTATAAAAAATAAAACAAAAATTGTGATGCAAAGATGAATATATAAAGGGGCCTATCTATAAAGCTCCGTACGGAGCTTGAGGGCCCATGTTTCTGGCGAGCCTTTAGGCTCGCCAGAAACACCAGTTATGAAGCAGCGGTCTAAAGACTGCTCTGAGGAGGCGGACAGACATCGCCGCAAATCAACCTGATCGAATACGATCGGGTTGATTGACACCCCCCTTCTAGCGTCCGATTGGCCGCAAATCTGCAGGGGGCGGTGTTGCACCAGCATTTCACAAGAGCTGCTTGTGCAATGCTGAATGCGGAGAGCGTATTGTTCTCCGCATTCTTTGATGTCTATCGGACATGATCCGCTGATCGGATCATGTCGGACAGGCATTTAATAAATAGGCCCCAATGCCTGTGTGTTGATATAAACTCAGTAAAGGATAATATTTGTGTAACTCAGAATGTTTAGTTATATATATTACTATCATCCTTGTGTACAATGCAAACAAATGTATTGTACAAAGACCTACATACATTTACACACAGCCTGAATAAAATGCACACAAGGGAACCAGTATGGCAACATTTGGAAGAGTGGGAAAGGATTAGACAAATAAATTGGAAGAAAAAATGGACAAAGTGGGAAATCAGAAGCAGCATATAGAGACAAAGCAGAACAGTGTACAAAACAGCAAGTGAGCAAATGGTTATATCAAGAAAAAAAAGCTTGCACTATGTAGAACCATTATGTGTAAGAAGTCAGGACAGGAAGCAGAGGCAGACACAATGCTATTCACAATTTTCTTTAACATCTTTAATGACCTTTAAGTCTATGGGCCTGATTCTCAAAAACCCACTAGCATGGAGAGAAATAATCAGCCTATTTTACTGAGCACTTATTGTATCTCTTTGTTCCAGTTGTAGTTTGTCTAAATGATGGTGAACAGGGCAGTAGAAGTCAATAAATAATTATAGCCCAAGAGGGAACACACCCAGGAGACCTTTCTGCATAATCCCACCACACGTGCAGTGGTGAGCCTACTGAAAGGCATTTCCTCCAGTACCTTTCAGACTTATCAGGAATATGTTAATGTAACAGCTGCGGGACCATATGCTATATGCCTAACAATTCATATTAAGGCTCATAGTACTTTTTTTGGTGTAGGCTTCATGCCAGGTTGTATGAGGAAAATCTAAAGACAAATATTTCTTCCAGATACAGAGGCTAGACATGTGCGCTTCATTTCGTTCCGAATCAAAATTCGGACAAATTTGCCATATTTGGAGATTCTAATTGATTCGAATTTCCGAATTACCCTAGCAACGAAACTAAACTAATCTGAATGCATTTTTAATGAAAAAAATTCAAATTAGTTTGGATTTATTCGTTACATTTGAATGGCCATGGACTAATCACAATTCAGTATAAAAAATAAATTTAGTGAGATTTAGTGAGATAGAACAGTGAAATAATTCCGTTTGTGTAACTTGGAACCATCTGAATCAATATAACACATACCGAACTTCCGAATTTACAAATCGAATCCGAAACGAATACATCCGAATTCGTATTGATCCACATACGAAATTAGAAAAAATCTGAATCAGTCCGAAACAAACCAAAACTATTTTTTCTGCTGTGCAACATGTATAAGAGGGGCCAATGATAAATGTCAGCATTTATCATTGCACCAGCAGTTCTTGTGAACTGCTTGTGCAATGCTGCCCCCTGCAGATTCGCGGCCAATTGGCCGCTAGCAGGGGGTGTCAATCAACCCGATCGTATTTGATCAGGTTGATTTCTGTCCGCTGTCTCAGAGCAGACGGACAAGTTATGGAGCAGCGAAAACAGGGGCATCAAGCTCCATTCAGAGTTTGACAATTCTGCCCTTTAGTGTCATTACACAAATTTTGGGCAGTTGAGTAATAAGACAATGGTGCTCAATTTAAAAAGCTGTGAATGTAGCTTTGGACCGCTGCTTCTTAACCTACTATGCCAAGTCTAACGTGGTGTTTCTCAATCCCCCTGGACTTCTCCAAACAGGGCGATTGACAGCACCTGTTCGCTTATGATCGACCGCACTCGAGGAAGGGGGCAGCATTGCACAAGCAGTAGCCTTTGCAATGATAAATGTAGCCAGCTTATTTCTGCCCGCTAGCCGTGATGCCGGACAGAAAGGGGCAGATATGTTTACACTTGTCCATCTGGCCTTTAGTAAATGGAACCCATAGTGTTTTGAAAGATGTTTAACTAGCTGGAGTCATCTCTCCCAACTTTAACTCTCACTCCCTCTCTCATTCTCTCCTTTTCTCTGACTTCACTCTCACTCCCCATCTATTCATTTAACTAATCTCATTCAAAAAAGGCATTAAGTAGCGTCCAGAGTCAAAAAGAATTATTGATTTTCACCTCTGGAAAACAGATATATATTACTTAAACAAAAGAAAACACTACTCCCTCTTAAAAGGAAATTAAACCTAAAATATTTATTTCACGATTAAGATAGAGAATACAATTATAAACAACTTTCCAGTTTACTTCTATTATCTAATTTGCTTCATTTTCTTGATATCCTTTATTGAAAAGCATATCTAGATAGGCTCAGGAGCTTGGAGCTAGCTGCTGATTGGTGGCGGAATTTGTATGCCCATTTTCATTGGCCTACAAATGTAGGAATGCATTGCTGCTTCTTCAATAAAAGAAACCAAGAGAATGAAGCAAAATTCATAACAGAAGTAAAGTGGAAAGGTTTTTAAAAATGTAAAATCTATCTGAATCCCTATGTCCCTTTAACTCACCTATTTTTACTTAATTTACCTTCCCCTGCATTGGATTGATATACTTTTGGTTCAATGTTAGGGTTTCAAAGTGGCTCTTTTGAAACACTTAAATTGAACCAAAAGTATATCAATCCAATGCATTTGTATATATATATATATATATATATATATATATATATATATATATATATATATATATATATATATATATATATACAGTATCTCACAAAAGTGAGTACACCCCTCACATTTTTGTAAATATTTTATTGCATCTTTTCATGTGACAACACTGAAGAAATGACACTTTGCTACAATGTAGAGTAGTGAGTGTACAGCCTGTATAACAGTGTAAATTTGCTGTCCCCTAAAATAACTCAACACACAGCCATTAATGTCTAAACCGTTTGCAACAAAAGTGAGTACACCCCTAAGTGGAAATGTCCAAATTGGGCCCAATTAGCCATTTTCCCTCCCTGGGGTCATGTCACTCATTAATGCTAGAAGGTCTCATGTGTGAATAGGGAGCAGGTGTGTTAAATTTGGTGTTATCGCTCTCACACTCTCTCATACTGGTCACTGGAAGTTCAACATGGCACCTCATGGCAAATAACTCTCTGAGGATCTGAAAAAAAGAATTGTTGCTCTACATGAAGATGGCCTAGGCTAGAAAAGGATTGCCAAGACCCTGAAACTGAGCTGCATCATGGTGGGCAAGACCATACAGCGGTTTCACAGGACAGGTTCCACTCAGAATAGGCCTCGCCATGGTCGACCAAGTGCTCAGGGTCATATCCAGAGGTTGTCTTTGGGAAAAAGACATATGAGTGCTGACAGCATTGCTGCAGAGGTTGAAGGTTTGGGGGGTCAGCCTGTAAGTGCTCAGACATACGTTGCACACTGCATCAAATTGGTCTGTATGGCAGTCGTCCCAGAAGGAAGCTTTTTCTAAAGATGATGCACAAGAAAACAGTTTGCTGAAAACAAGCAGACTAAAGACATGGATTACTGGAACCATGTCCTGTGGTCTAATGAGACCAAGATAAACTTATTTGGTTCAGATGGTGTCAAGCTTGTGTGGCAGTAACCAAGTGAGGAGTACAAAGACAAGTGTGTCTTGCCTACAGTCAAGCATGGTGGTGGGAGTGTCATGGTCTGGGTCTGCATGAGTGCTGCCAGCACTGGGGAGCTACAGTTCATTGAGGGAACCATGAATGCCAACATGTAATGTGACATACCGAAGCAGAGCATGATCCCCTACCTTCAGAGACTGGGCCACAGTGCAGTATTCCAACATGATAACAACCCCAAACACACCTCCAAGATGACCACTGCCTTGCTAAAGAAGCTGAGGGTAAAGGTGATGGACTAGCCAAGCATGTCTCCAGACCTAAACCCTATTGAACCTCTGTGGGGCATCCTCAAATGGAAGGTGGGGGAGCGCAAGGTCTCTAAAATCCACCAGCTCCATGATGTCATCATGGAGGAGTGGAAGAGGACTCCAGTGGCAACCTGTGAATCTCTGGTGAAGGCAGTGCTGGAAAATAATGGTGGCCACACAAAATATTGACACATAGACATTAATGGCTGTGTGTTGAGTTATTTTGAGAGGCCAGCAAATTTACACTGTTATACAAGCTATACACTCACTACTTTACATTGTAGCAATGTGTCATTTCTTCCGTGTTGTCACATAAAAAGATATAATAAAATATTTACAAAAATGTGAGGGGTGTACTCACTTTTGTGAGATACTGGTATATATATATATGCTTTTCACAGAGAAGAACTTTCCTGTAGTACATCAGTCTGATCTCGCCTATTATTATTATGTATTATTATGTACTACAGGAAAGTTATTCTCTGTGAAAAGCATTACTGGGCTAAAATAAGCTGCACCCAGGTGGTAAATCGCCATAGAACAGGCTAACAATAGTATTGAGCCAGTTATTCGTTCCTGTGAGTGTGCTTCTCTGTGTGTATTTAGTCTCCCTATGGGAAAAAGGGGAAACTAGACGTGGACTACTTGCTCAGTGTGCTTAGAGGAATATGGCTACACCTCACTGATGAGGCCTAATGAAGGTTGAAACGATCGGGGTTGCTGTGTTCCTTGTTCAGAGAGGAATTGCCTGGTATTTCGGCGCTGGACTGACCGTAATAGGTGGGATCAGACTGATATACTACAGGAAAGTTCTTCTCTGGGAAAAGCATTACTGGGCTAAAAGAAGCTGCACTCAGGTGGTAAATCGCCATAGAAAAGGCTTACAATAGTATTGAGCCAGTTTTTCGTTCCTGTGAGTGTGCTTCTCTTTGTGTGTGTGTATATATATATATTATATATTGGATTTAGTGACATCATTAAACTTACAGTCCAAGGGGCTGATTTATCAAGCTCCATATGGAGCTTGATGCCCCTTGTTTCTGGAGAGCCTTCAGGAAACAGAAGTTATGAAGTTATGAACCACTGCTCCATAACTTGTCCGCCTACTCTGAGGCCGCAGACAGAAATCAACCCGATCGAATACGTTTCAGGTTGATTGACACCCCCTGCTAGTGGCCAATTGGCCGAGGATCTGCAGGGGGCGGCATTGCACCAGCAGTTCACCAGAACTGCTGGTGCAATGTTAAATGTCGACAGCGTATGCTGTCAGCATTTATCGATGTGCTGCGGACATGATACGCTACATTATATCATGTCCGCTCGCAATTACATAAATATACCCCCAAGTGTAGCAAATTTTTAAAACTTTTATCCTTAAACCAATAATTACATCCTTGTGGAATTTGGCCTATATTTGCTATTGCTTACCTGGAAAACTATACATATGATGTATTACTAAAACCAGGACAAAACTGGGAAAAATCTTTGTCCTTAAACGGGTAAGCTGCAACTTTCATAGCAAGTGAGAGTACAAAAATGAGGAATTAAGTCTACACGGTAAGATATATGCACTCCTCTTTCATCATTTGAGGGCAGCAAAACTTTTCTGAGATATTATATTAGCAATGAGAAGTGGAGCAGAAAAAGGGGAGTTTATCCCAATCTGTTAGAAAAAACTTTATGTGCAGGTTTACCCAGTGTGGTAAGCCAATTCAGAACACAAAGCTTATCCAATCCAAATTCCAAATCACATTGATATGATAGAAACTTGTTACATACTTTACAATGAGATTCCCTGACAGTGGTTTCCCAATCTAACAAAAAAACAACAACCTTTTTGCTGCAGTTTTTAAATAATTATTCCATAAATAATTCAAGACCTTTTACCTTTTGAAAATCAATTTTGGACATTTTAACAAAGCAAATCTTTCTTTTATCTAAGGCTATTTATTTATTAGTTTGTTTATTTGTTTGTTTGTTTATTGGTTTATTTTTCAGGAGATTAATAACTTTTATTAGCTAATGGCTTTGCAGCACTGAATGCTTATATTTATATGACTCATTAGCCCTGATGGTCAGATAGTTTTCTGCAGATTAATAGTTTTTCTTTACGTTGACTGTATTTTACAAGCTCATTACATGATTGTCATTAACCCCTTAAGGACCAGCGACGTACCCTGTATGTCGCTGGCCTTTTTTTGGGACTTGATTGTTTTATAGCGCGGTCTTGCCACCAACGTTAAGACTGCTCTATTCCACAAAGCCTTCTGGAGGGAGTGCATTAATAGTGTGTTCTTGCTAGACTTGTGCTATTATGTCCTGAAAAAACCATTAACGACCAGTGACATACAGGGTACATTGTGGTCATTAAGGGGTTAAGGCATATATTCCACCACTGAGCTGGAATGATTAGATCCAAAGTAGTTCCTAAAAGTAAAATCTGAATGTTTTGCAATTGTTATTATTCACCTAGATTACGAGTTTTGCGTTCGTGTTTTAATGCTGAAAAATGGCCATTTCATTGTTAAAACAGCAACGCAGCGATTGCGAGTCTTGTCGGTATAGCTATACCGCAAGCATTTTAGCCTGTAACGCAATGTCAGTCTCGCACTAAAAAAAATGACGTTTCTGCATAGGATTTCCATAGCGCTGCCATTACAAGTTTTGCGGTGAGGCTAAAAAGCTTGCAGTACAGCCTATACCGACACGATCCGTTTTGCAATCTGAGACCAGTAGTTATGAGTTTTACGCAACAAAACTGTTACACAAAACTCATAACTAAACTGTTACAAAGTACACTAACACCCATAAACTACCTATTAACTGCTAAACTGAGGCCCTCCCGCATTGCAAACACTATAATAAACATATTAACCCCTAATCTGCCGCTCCCGACATTGCCGCCACTAATAAAATGTATTAACCCCTATTCCGCCGCTACACAACATCGTCACCACTATAATAAAGTTATTAACCCCTATTCCCCCACACCCCAACATCGCCCACACTAATAAAGATATTAATCCCTATTCTGCCACTCCCCAACATCGCTGCCACTATAGTTATTAACCAATAAACCACTAACCTCCCACATAACTGCCACTAAATTAAACTATTAACCCCAAAACCTAACAACCACCTAACTTTAAATTAAAATTAAAAGATCCCTATCTTAAAATAAATAAAAACTTACCTGGGAAATTAAAAAAAAACTAACTTTAAACTATAAATTAAACTAGCATTACTATTATACTAAAATTAAAATAACTATCAATTAAATAAATTAAATTACTCATTAAAAAAACCTAACACTACTAAAAAAAAAATCTACAATTACAAAAAATTAAAATACTAAATTACAAAAAAATAAAAAAGTAACGTAAGTAAAAGTAAAAACAGTAAAACCCACCACCCAACCAACCCCCAAAATAAAAAAACCTAACTCTAACAAAAACCTAAGCTACCCATTGCCCTGAAAAAGGCATTTGTATGGGCATTCAGCTCTTCTTTTTTTTTGCCCTGAAAGGACATTTAGCTCTTTAGAAAAGCCCAAACCCTAATCTAAAAAAAAACTCACCAAAAGAAAGTTTAAAAAAACTTAACACTAACCCCCAACTATCCACTTACAGTTTCTGAAGTCCGGACATCCAGGGGGCGAGAAGTCTTCATCCAGGCAGCGAGGTCTTCATCCATCCATGCGGCGTCTTCTATCTTTATCCAGGCGGCATCTTCTATCTTCATTCCGGCAGCGTGGAGCGGGTCCATTCTGAAGACATCTGGCGCGGAGCATCCTCCTTATACGGTCGCTGCCGTATGTTTCAATATGCATGTGCACACATACATACATATATACACATATATATATATATATATATATATATATATATATATATACATTATATATAAATATATATATATATATATATATACTGTATATATATATATATATATATATATATATATATATATATATATATATATATATATATATATATATATATATATATATATATATATATATATACACATGTCCCACTACCTATGACTCTTACGTACACATTTGGGGATGAAAAGATAGCAGCGACAATCTGAAAATACTGGCCAATCCTGGAAATAGACAAAAATCAGGAGAGCCAAGTCCCTGAGGGACCATTTAATTCATACAGATCCCAGACCATGCTATTTTACAACAGCTCGGTTCTTGGCTACAACAAACCAAGGGATGCTTTAGGTGCCTGGGCTGTGTCACCTGTAATGGGTTGACTACAGGAAAGTTTTTTCATCACCCCTAAAAAAACAAGAAATACTACCTGAGGCACAGAGTCACATGCACCACCAACCACATTGTATACTTACTCCACTGTCCATGTGGGAAATTCTATGTGGGTAAGACGGTGGACTCCCTTAGAACCCGCATGGCAAATCACAGGACCGCCATAAGAACAGCATTGGATAAGAAAGAGTCTGAACAGCCGGTGGCGAGGCACTTTCTGGAGGCAGGGCATAAAGTCTCTGATTTACGATATACAATCATAGACCATATCCCGATACCTAACAGAGGAGGGGACAGAGCAAAAACACTCCTGCAGAGTGAATACATATGGATATTTACCAGAAACACACACAGATGCAGATGCTGCACTTTGTAACTAAACCACTGATTCAAAGCAAATAATGTAGCTTAGCTGATACAATGAGTGGATATCATGTAGCTAGTAACAGGTGCTCTGAACAAAACCGTAATCAATGTAGCATGCAGTCAGTGGAAGTAATCACTTGTAACAAACTGAGGGTAGAATCATACAGCGTACGGGTGTGGTGATAAGTAAAGTTCAAATAAACACAAATTTCAGCATGTAGACTGAAATTAAAGTAAAGCAGGTTGATCTCACCACTCTTGTCGCCGACTGATCTTTCGCTCAGGCTGTCCCATGGAAGGTAAGGATCCACTCCTCCGGCATCCAAAAGCAAAAGCTCAGATAAACAATAAAGGTTACCTTGTAGTGGGACAAATTGCAGCCGCAGGGTTTGTGCAAGTAAAAAATGATATCTTTTTTGTAAGATCATAGACAGGGTGTCAAACAAACTCAGGGGTACATTGAAACAATGGCAAACGTCCGACGCGTTTCCTGCCAGGAAATGCGTCGGACGTTTGCCATTGTTTCAATGTACCCCTGAGTTTGTTTGACACCCTGTCTATGATCTTACAATAAAGATATCATTTTTTACTTGCACAAACCCTGCGGCTGCAATTTGTCCCACTACAAGGTAACCTTTATTGTTCATATGGATATTTACACTGGGAACATTGACACCTAGAGGTCTGAACACAAGCCTGTACTAGCACTGCTTCATATAATTGTGAAACAGAATTAGTAGTCTAACTGTATTGCAAATGGACATCTAATATAGGCTTGTGGCCAATTTTGGCCAATTAAGTAAGGGAGGTACACTGTGCTATGTCTTAGGACCTATAATATGAGGCATTACAAAGATGTATAGATAGTAGTATACTTTAAGAACGAAGACATGAGATAATATACTATAGGTACTACATAATAAGCCCCAGATCACCACTGTGGATATTCAAAGCATGGCCTTATGATTAGAAATAAACATGATGAACTGAAATTAGCATGGAATGTAAAAGAATTGTAATCTGTTTTGTACTAATGTTTTTATTTTCACTGGTAATAGGATCTGACTTGCAGGTTGTCTGGTGGTGTCCTGTAACTATGGATACATACTCATGCCTGCCGATTCATGTGATGACAGTGAAGATATGAGGTCACTTCCGGAACGCCGCCGACAATGGCGAGTACAGGATCCAAGGGTGGCGGGTATAAAGTAAGTAAATGTGCATATTATTCTTTTACTGTCTGAGGACGGGGGTAACCCCGAAACGTTACGTATCATAATACATTGAAATATTTGTTTAAGACCCAGTGAGTGCTCCTCTCTATATCGGACTTACATACTTATTACTTGGCATGCACCCTGGGCAGAAAATGGATTGCTTAAAGCAAAAACAGCAATAGGAGTGCTCTATCATACCTACAATATTTATATATGTATATATATATAACATACACACACGTTTGAGCCCTTCACAGTCAAATACCTTTAAACATGCAACATCCATTTTATAAATTTTTTGTTTTTTAATGGAAATATTTGAAATTCCTATGTTCTTCACATAAAAAAATTTCCTTTTTATTTTATTTGTATATATGTTACCGCTAAAGTGCGGAATCAGTTAATGTGCACATTACCTAGGTAATCTGCAGATTAACTGATTTGCTCAGTTAAAGTGCGGAATCTGCACTTTAACTAGGTAATGTGCACAATAACGGCTTCAGTGTCGTTAAAGTGCATATTTTTGAGAGGGGTGGAGCTTTGATACACCTGCATAGCCCGCGGAATCTTGCTGTTTTTCTGTGGAGCAACCTGGGGGAAATCATTCTCACCCGAGCTGGAACATCTTCTTGGCCGTTATTGGCCTGCGGCTATACCGCATTCTGCCTGACAGTCTATGCTAAGAAGTGAGATAGCAGGAAACACAAACATAATACTGAGCTTAAGGCAGCTGAGCGCAGGAGACCGGCTACTGTCATCCGCTTCCTTGGCTGCTACGATACACAAAAAAAAGCTGGAAAGGATACCGCAAGTGATGTGCTCACAGAGTACAATAATTCTGAGGTGGTACGGCTGACACATTTTCTTTGGGTATAAAGTGTGGTAAATAAAGGCACACTTAAAGAGGGGATCTTAGTGCCACTAAACAATATAAGGAAATGTGCTTGGCAGCGTTGATATAAATGTATGGGACATTTCTGGACTAACTTGAAGCTACATGGGGAATTGTTCTGGCAGATAATAGAAGCTATGTTATAAGCCTTCTTCTAAAAAAAAAAAAAAAAAAAGACTAGCAATTACCAGAATTCCCTAGAGAAATATCTGCAGCCTATCAAGCCTTGACTCAGAGAAAAGTATAAGCTGTTTAAAAAGAGCCACATTTAATAAATAAATAACATTCTGTTAATTTCATTAACTGTTATAGTTGAGTTTAACGAAATAAATAAAGAACATGATGTTCCGATTTCGGCCGAGGCAGATACGCTCCAGAGTGCTCTGTTCTAATCAGAGCCTCGGGCGCCGCAACTGCCTCTGGGAACCTTACCATGGGTCACAGCCCACACGTTTTGAAATTCTGTGCCTGGGAAATTATCTATCTATCGAATCTATCTATTTAATATAGATTTGATAGATAGATAGATAGATAGATAGATAGATAGATAGATAGATAGATAGATAGATAGATAGACAGATAATTTCCCAGACAGAGAATTTCAAGACGTGCGGGCTGTGACCCATGGTAAGTTCCCAGAGGCAAATGCGGCGCCCAAGGCTCTGATTAGAACAGAGCACTCTGGAGTGTATCTGCCCTCGGCCGAAATCGGAACATTCTGTTCTTTATTTATTACATTCTTCGGCTTCTTTTTCAATAAACAGTTTACATGAGAGAAACAAACTGCGAAACAAACTTTTCTAAAAAGCTAAATTGCTTTTTTTTTTGCATTTTAACTAGTGCCTAGTAGATAATGTGCAGATTATCTAGGTAATGTGAGAAATTAAACAATTTTTCTGCACTTTAACTGATCACCCTAGTTAATCTGCAGATTAACTAGGTAATGTGCACATTAACTGATTTCTGCACTTTAACTGTAACATATATATATATATATATACGCAATGTATCTTTCTATCATCTATCTATCTATCTATCTATCTATCAATAGAGATTATAGAAGATTGATAGATAGATTATATACAGATAGGTATAGATATATATTATACAAAAAATAATCAGATACATACATCAATCTATATTTAAAAATAAAAAGAACATTTTCTTCTACAGTATGTGAAGAACATAGGAATGTAAAGTAATACACAAGTTTCTTTTTTACCGCACGCCTCGTAGAAGTCTATGGAAAGAAAAAGTCCTGAAGTCAGCGCTTGTCGGTCTTTCCCCCACACGCTAACTTTTTACTTTCAACTTGTTATACCTGCTCTAACCTGGCTACAATCATGTTTTTTACTTTGAACGCAGTTAGAGCGTGTTTGGCAAAGTTAGCATTTCACTTGTAATCTGGCCCTTAGTTAACAATTAGCTGAGCATTTATTAGTATTTGCAAATTACAAATATACTTAAAATGTTTTTTTATAATATTGCTAAAATATTACATTTTATTTCCTTTATCAAATACTTTAATGTTCAAAATCGCAGAATCAAGCTAATGCAGTTTAGATAAAAAATATTAATACAACTACTAGAAATATGAAATAATGTGATGATCCGTTGAAAATATTTTAATTTAATAAAAATTTGTGATAATTCCAAATTTAATTTGTAAAAAAAAAATGAAAAAAAAAATGCACCTTTGTTTCAGTGTCTATAGGAATTGTATTTATGTTACAATTTTTATTTATCAAATAATACTATACAGATGTGGCTGAAAGTATTGGTACCCTTGCATTTTAATCAAATAATGCATCATTCACCCTGAAAACTGTTGAATTAAAATATATATTGTCATTCACACATAGTGCAATTGTGCACAAATTCTTTTGTTATTCTATAAAGACATAATACAATGACTTGGACAATACTAATGATACCCTTTAGAAGTTACAATAAAGAATTGTTTTATAGTAATAATTCAATCAGACTATTCTCTTTCAATTAGTACCATGAGTGTTTTCAATCATATAATCACTCGTTCAGCCAGTTTAAATGGTGAAAAGTACTCACTCTGCTGTTGTGTGTCACTGTGTATATCACACTGTCATGGAAAAAAAGAAAGAAAACCAGAGAGTTGTCTGGGGAGGTTAGAAAGAAGGTAATACAAGGCTACAAGTCCATCTCTAAAAAGCACTGTTGCCAGTATTATTAAGGTGTTTAAGTCACATGTGACGTGGCCGCAAGAGGAAAATTGACTCTAGAATGATGAGAAAGATTGTTCATATGGTGGAGAAAGAACCAAGGACAACTTCAAAACAGATCCTAGCTAATGTTGAAGCTTAAAGATATAGTAAACCCCACAATTTTCTTTTATGATTCAGATAGGACATACGATTTTAAACAACTTTCCCATTTAATTCTATTTTCAAATTTTCTTCATTCTCTTGTTATACATTGCTTAAGGGACAGCATTGCACTACTGACAGCAAGCTGAAAATATCTATTTAGCCAATCACAACAGACAAATGTGTGCAGGCACCAATTAGCAGCAGCTCCCACCAGTATATGATATGTGCGTATTCATTTTTTAACAAGGGATACTAAGAGTACGAAGCACATTTGAAAATAAAGAGTGAATTTAAAAGTGTCTTAAAATGACATTCTCTATCTGAATCATGCAAGTTTAATTTTGAATTTCCTATCCCTTTAAGGTGCAACTGTTTCAAGTTGCACCAACTGTCGGTGTCTGAATGAAAATAGGCTTTATAGTAGAAGACTTTGGAATAGAAACACAAAAAAGGCTTACTGTCCTTCTTAGAGAATGTCCTTTGGACAGATGAAACAAAAGTAGTGCTTTTTGGCAAATCACAACAACTCCATGTATACAGAAGGAAAAAAAAAAGCCTATAATCGGTGAAGATCAAGATGAAATAAGAATACTATCAAAGCATTCCGGAGCGAAATGTACTGTGCAGTGTCTCTGTCACAGTTCATGGATCCTCCAGCAGGATAATTAATGACCCGAAACATACCTCAAAAAGCTCACAAGACTTGATGAAAAGAAAACATTGGACTGTTCCGAAGTGATCTTCTATGGTAACAGATCTGAATCCCTTAGAACATCTGTGGAAAGAGCTAAACTCGCAGTTGGAAAAAGGCATCAATCAAACCTGAGATAACTGGAGCAGTTTGCTCAAGAAGAGTGGGCCAAAATCCCAGTCGAAAGAGCTAAAGAAAGTGCTTGATTGCAGTTATTGTCTCCAGGAACTGTGCTACAAATTATTAGTTTAAAGGGACACTGAACCCAAATTTTTTCTTTCGTAATTCAGATAGAGCATGCAATGTTAAGCAATTTTCTAATGTACTCCTATTATCAATTTTGTCTTCGTTCTTTTGCTATCTTTATTTGAAAAATTATGCATCTAAGCTTTTTTTTTGTTTCAGACACTGGACAGCACTTTTTTATTGGTGGATGAATTTATCCACCAATCAGCAAGAACAACCCAGGTTGTTCACCAAAAATGGGCTGGCATCTAAACTTACATTTTTGCATTTAAAATAAAGATACCAACAGAATGAAGAAAATTTGATAATAGGAGTAAATTAGAAAGTTGCTGAAAATTTCATGCTCTATCTGAATCACGAAAGAAAAAAATCGGGTTCAGTATCCCTTTAAGGGTACTAATAGTTTTGTCCATGCCATTCTCATTTGTTGTACAGTTTAAAGTATGTGGAGTCATAAATCAAGTGAAGTTTCTGTTCTATTACATTTTAAATAAAGAATAGTGACTACAAGATACTTTTGTCAGTTTTTACTTAAAGGGACAGTCTACACCAGAATTTTTATTATTTAAAAGGTAGATAATCCCTTTATTACACATTCACCAGTTTTGCATATCCAACACAGTTATATTAATATATGTTTTACCTCTGTGATTACCTTGTATCTAAGCCTCTGCAGACTGCTCCCCTATCTCAGTGCTTTTGACAGACATGCAGTTTAGCCAATCAGTGCAGATTTCTAAGTAACCCCACGGGAGTGAGCACAATGTTATCTATATGACACACATAAACTAGTACTGTCTAACTGTGAAAAACTTTCAAAATGCTCTGAGCTAGGAGGCGGTTTTCAACGGTTTAGAAATCAGTTTGAGCCTTCCTAGGTTTAGCTTTTAAAAAATACCACCTAGGGAACAAAGCAAATTTGATGATAAAAGTAAATTGGAAAGTTGTTTAAAATTGCATGCCCTATCTGAATCATGAAAGTTTAATTTTGACTAGACTGTCCCTTTAATTCAGAGAAAATTGTTAATTTTCCTTAAAAAGTTTACATTTAATATAAAAAAAAAATATCTATCTATATATATATATATATATATATATATATATATATATATATATATATATATATATATATATATATATTAGTCCTAAAGCCCGTTCACACGGGCCATTTTTTTCAGTACAGCGGTCCCACCCCTTGTGCTCTCTCCCCCCCCTCTCTTTTGCGCTCTCTCTCTCTCTCCCCCTCTCTTTTGGGCTCTCTCTCTCTCCCCCTCTCTTTTGCGCTATCTCCCCCTCTCTTTTGTGCTCTCTCTCTCCCCCATCTCTTTGGTGCTCTCTCTCTCCCCCATGTCTTTGGCGCTCTCTCTCTCCCCCATCTCTTTTGCGCTCTCCCCCCTCTCTTTTGCGCTCTCTCCCCCTCTCTTTTGCGCTCTCTCTCTCCCCCTCTCTTTTGCATTCTCTCCCCCTCTCTTTTGCGCTCTCTCCCCTTCTCTTTTGTGCTCTCTCTCTCCCCCATCTCTTTTGCTCTCTCTCTCTCCCCCTCTCTTTTGCTCTCTCTCTCTCTCCCCATCTCTTTTGCTCTCTCTCTCTCCCCCTCTTGTCTCTCCCCCTTCTCTCTCCCCCCCTATCCCCCCTTCTGTTTCCCCCCTCTCTCTTCCCCCTCTCTCTTCCCCCCCTCTCTCTCCCCCATCTCCTCTCTCTCTCCCCCCTCTCCTCTCTCTCTCCCCCCTCTCCTCTCTCTCTCCCCTCTCCTCTCTCTCCCCCCTCTCCTCTCTCTCCCCCCTCTCCTCTCTCCCACCCTTTCTTCTCCTCTCTCTCCACCCTCTCCTCTCTCCCACCCTCTCTTCTCCTCTTTCTCCCCTGCCTCCTGTCTCCCACCCTCTCCTCTCTCCCCCCCTCTCCTCTCTCTCCCCCCTCTCCTCTCTCTCCCCCCTCTCCTCTCTCTCCCTCCCTCTCCTCTCTCTCCCCCCTCTCCTCTCTCTCCCTCCCTCTTCTCTCTCTCCCCCCTCTCCTCTCTCTCCCTCCCTCTCCCCTCTCTCCCCCTCTCCTCTCTCTCCCCCCTCTCCTCTCTCTCCCCCCTCTCCTCTCCCCCACCCTCTCTTCTCCTCTTTCTCCCCCCTCTCCTCTCCCCCACCCTCTCTTCTCCTCTTTCTCCCGCCCTCTCCTCCACCCTCTCTTCTCCTCTTTGTCCCCCCCTCTCCTCTCTCCCACCCTCTCCTCACTCCCCCTCTCCTCTCTCTCCCCCTCCCCCCTCTCCCCCTCCCCCCCTCTCCTCTCTCTCCCCCCCCTCTCTCTCCTCTCTCTCTCCCCCCCTCTCTCTCCCCCTCTCTCTCCCCTCTCTCTCCCCCCTTTCCTCTCTCTCCCCCCCTCTCCCCCTCTCTCCCCCCCTCTCCCCCTCTCTCCCCCCTCTCCCCTCTCCTCCCCCTCTCCCCTCTCCTCCCCCTCTCCCCCCTCCTCTCCTCTCTCTCCCCCCCTCTTTCTCCCCCCCTCTCCTCTCCCCCACCCTTTCGTCTCCCCTTTCTCCCCCCCTCTCCTCCACCCTCTCTTCTCCTCTTTGTCCCCCCCTCTCCCCTCCTCCCCCCTCCCCCTCCCCTCTCTCTCCCCCCCCTCTCCCCCCTCCTCTCCTCTTTCTCCCCCCCCTCTCCTCTCCCCCACCCTCTCTTCTCCTCTTTCTCCCCCCCTCTCCTCCACCCTCTCTTCTCCTCTTTGTCCCCCCTCTCCTCTCTCTCCCCCTCTCCTCTCTCCCCCCTCCCCTCTTTCACCCCCTCCCCTCTCTCTCCCCCCCTCTCCTCTCTCTCCCCCCCTCCCCCTCTCCCCCTCTCCTCTCTCCCCCCTCTCTCTCCCCCTCCCCTCTCTCTCCCCCCTCTCCTCTCTCTCCCCCCTCTCCCCCTCTCCTCTCTCTCCCCCTATACTCTCTCTCCCCCCCTCTCCCCCTCTCCTCTCTCTCCCCCCTCTCCCCCTCCCCTCCTTTCTCCCTCCCCTCCTCTCTCTCCCCCCCCTCTCCCCCCTCCTCTCCCCCCCTCTCCTCTCCCCCCCATCCCCCCTCCTCTCCTCTCTCTCCCCCCCTCCTCTCCTCTCTCTCCCCTCCCCCCTCTCCTCTCTCCCCTCCCAATTTTGCGCTCCACTCGTAATCTGTCCATATATGTTGTAAGAAGTGAAAGTGACAAAGCTAACTATCAGTTATGAACTATGTCTCTAGTCAAGATGAAATGCTTCAGCTGCCCCTCACATGCACTATTAAGCCTGGAATTTTCTATGATCCTGCAGTAGCTTTGCCATCTTTCACTTGCGTTGACACGTTTTACAGTGCTGTCAGGAACTAACGGGGAAAGTATGGTATGTTTGACTCACATTCATTTGTCATCAGTAAGAAAATGGTGTTCTAGCTGCCTAAATACAGTGCAGTATTTGAGAAACGTAATAGTCTTCTTAAAGCATTTTCCATGAAGTTAACATTCACCACCTTCGACCAATATGTCCATAGGTAGCTGTCTGATTTGCCCATTAAGCAGCCCAGATTGAAGATCACTATTCTGCACCCTAAACTCTTCATCTAGGAAAAAAATGATGCACCAACAGATTAGCAAATCATTAGAACACAGGGTAACAACAAACAATGCTATAACACTGCTCCTATTACAGAGAGCATCCTACTTTTGAAGCAACAAAAGTGAAATAATACAATGCTATAATTTGTTACAGAATTTTAGTTATAATAAAAATATTGGTGCTATGTGTTTAACCCCCTGCAAAAGGGTAAACACATAGTTAAAGTCCTGTACCAGGTGCGCTTGTATGCTATTCCTAATCAAACATATGTTTTTCCTGTTTGACTTAACAGTCATGTTCGTCCTGGAAGAGAAAGTGTATCTTTTACTCTGTATTTAATTATTTTTAAGTAGTTAAAATAGTTAGAAATGTGCATTTGATTAATATTAAATGTTCTAACAACTTAGAACATTGTATTATTTTGTTAGAATGCACTACTTCTTCAAAACACTAATAATTTTGTGATTTATTCCTTTGTCAGTCAGCAAGCAATAAAGCTTAAGGTTTTCTCACCCTTAATCATTGTAATTTATATCATTATAATTTATAAATGCTATTTGCATATTTAAATCAATTATGTTTCAGAAATTATCCAATTACATCATGATAAACCCATCTACTAAATATTAGCTAGTTTAACTCATTTTGACACTTTTTCTTTGTTTTAAAATAAATTACATTCAAATGTATTTTATACATTGGCTTCCCTTCTTATTAAAAATGTATATTTCTCATATATCTGTTAATATGTGCATATACTAACTGCGTAAGATGACTTATGGTTCTAATGCTAATTTAAAAATTAAAACTATCATATATGATATCCTCAAGAAAGGGGATTTAGAGTTTTTGTTTTAAGGGACAGTTTACACCAGAATTTTTATTGTTTAAAAAGATAGATAATCCCTTGATTACCCATTCCCCAGTTTTGCATAACCAACACAGTTATATTACTTTTACCTCTGTGATTACCTTGTATCTAACCCTCTGTAGGCTACCGCCTTATTTCACTTATTTTGACAGACTTACATTTTAGCCAAGCAGTGCTGACTCCTAGGTAACTCCATGGGTGTGAGCACAATGTTATTTAAATGGAACACATGAATTAACGCCCTCTAGTTGTTAAAAACTGTCAAAATGCATTCAGATAAGAGACAGCCTTCAAAGGATAAGAAATTAGCATATCAACCTACCTAGGTTTAGCTTTCAACTAAGAATACCAAGAGAACAAAACAAAATTGATGATAAAAGTAAATTGGAAAGTTGTTTAAAATGACATGCCCTATCTGAATCATGAAAGTACATTTTTGACTAGATTGTTCCTTTAAATGTCCTTTTTTTGGATTTCAATGAGCATGTGATACATTAGAATAAGGAAAACATATACGGAAAAAACATATACTCACATGACAACTAAATAATGTAACTCAAACAGATTTATTTGAGCCGGATAAATTCACATCTTAAATATAATTACTTCTGAATGGGAAATATATCAGCTTGGCTCGACCAACAGTATAGCTAGCAATAAAAAGGGTTAATTTATATTTATACAAAGGCTTGATGCTCAAAATACCTATCTATATAACTGATATTATAACAGGAAACAAAGGGTGGACCCTATTATCAAGTATGTGGGAAAAGTATGAGAGAGACAGTCCCAAAAACAAATATACTTCAAATCACAATAATGCTAGCTTCTATCTTGTCTTTTTTCAGGCCGAGAGAGGAACAGTATCATCTCATCATAAAGCTTTCTATGTTACTGCTGATTTTGTGCAAAGCTGTCGCTTGTCATCAAAACCATCTGTTTTACATTATATCATTTGTGTTGTTAAAATATAAAGCAATTAGGGATCAATCTGTAGATTAGGTGGGGGGAAACTTAAATATACATTCAGTCTTATATATACAATATATATGAAAGGAAATATATGTTTTAGATTATGTATAAATATTTACATGTATGCATGTCTTTATTTATTTGATAATTTCTGCTTGTGACAGACAACTAGACGAGGGTACCATTCTTAAGCATGCAAATATTGACTTGAGTTCTTCAAGAGGAGAAATTAATTTATATGACTAAACCAATGTTAGGTGAGGCATGTATTTTATTTTTTCATTTTCATGGATGATTTGAAGTGCTCTTTCTAATAGAGTTATATCCTGAACAATGGCATCAGCTTATATGATGACACCTTTCTGTACAACATACATTTAGATAGACTTACCTATTTCAGGTGGAAGGCTTGTTATTTTATTTTGGGAAATGTCCAAAACTTTCAGCTCTTGAAACATCTGTATATAAGCAGGAATGATTTGTATACGTGTTTTGTTCACATGCCACTCTTTAAGGTGAGTCTTCTCTTTCAGATAATCTGGAAGTTCCTGGAGAGTGAGAAGTACAACCATATTTTAAAGGGATATATAAGGTGTTTTTATGTACATATAATATATATCAGCAATTAAGCACTGAATTGTTTTAAAAGCATTTACCAGAGTAATTTTAGGGTTTATTCCAATCTGATAGCAGACTTTTACTCATAGGGGTATATTTATTAATGTGAACTGCTGGTGCAATGCCGCCCCCTGCAGATTCACGGCCAATTGGCCGCAAGCAGGGGGAGTCTATCAAAGCAGGCGGACAAGTTATGGAGCAGTGGTCTTTAGCTTGATAAATCGGCCCCATAGGCTACACTACACACCCTTTACAAATTTAGAGCAATTCCAGTGCATCAGGAAAACAGCTTTTAAAATACTTTTTAAACGACTTTGCACTGCGTAAACTCATCAGATACTTTATATTGTAGCTGGTATTCGAATAAATCAGGAAATACACTTATCATTTTTCTCATGATTTTGTTAATTTTTTTTATAAGTATCTTATTTAAGATCTTTTCCTTTTAGAAACCCCTTTTGGTCATAGCTTGTTTCACATTTCCCTTTGATTGCTTATTGCTCGTATTGCTTAGAAAGTCTCCTGTAAAAAATACATTTTTATTTGTTTACACTGAATATAAAGAATACACATTATAATATATGGAACTTTTAATGGATTGAGATAGATCTATTAAAAAAAGGTTACTTTGAAAACATTTTTTTGTACAACAAACTCTAAAACATGTTCATATTACAGATCAGCCCAGGTGTGCACCTCTTATAAAGCTTGGTGAAATTAATATTCCTGGTCTTCATTGCTCTAGCCAATCACAGACTGCTTTAAGCTAGAATTTCATACTCAATGTAGCATTGTCATATTATTACTCAGGATAACTAGAGCAAAAATATACATTTCTATATAGCACTCACATAAATCATAAAGTTTTTACACTGTTTCATAATATTTTAGAATCAACAGATATGATTTGCATATATCAAAATAACAAAGGCCCAGATTACGAGTTTCGCGTTAGAGGCTATGTGAGGCTAACGAGCAGATTTCTCTCACCGCTCACTTACCTACAGCGCTGGTATTACGAGTTTTCAGAAACCTGTCGTTAAAAGACAAGAAGTGAGCGCTGAGCAACATTTTGCTCATTACCACACTCAAATACCAGCGCTGCTTAAGTCAGCGGTGACTTGGTCGTTCGTGCTTGTGCACGATTTCCCCATAGGAATCAACGGGGAGAGCCGGCTGAGAAAAAGTCTAACACCTGCAAAAAAGCAGTGTAAAACTCCTTAACGCAGCCCCATTGATTCCTATGGGGAAATAAAAGTTATGTCTACACCTAACACCCTTACATGAACCCCGAATCTAAACACCCCTAATCTTACACTTATTAACCCCTAATCTGCCACCCCCAACATCGCCAACACCTGCATTATATTTATTAACCCCTAATCTGCCGCTCCGGGCACTGCTGCCACCTACATTATATTTATGAACCCCTAATCTGCTGCCCCCAACATCGCCGACACCTACATTATATTTATTAACCCCTAATCTGCCACCCCAGACATCGCCAACACCTACATTATAATTATTAACCCCTAATCTGCCGCTTCGGACACCGCGGCCTACTACCTACATTTATTAACCCCTAATCTGCGGTCCCCAATGTCTCCAACACATACATACTATTTATTAACCCCTAATCTGCTGCCCCAACATCGCCGACACCTACATACTATTTATTAACCCCTAATCTGCCGCCCCAACGTCGCCTCCACTATATTAAAGTTATTAACCCCTAAAGTCTAACCCTAACCCTAACACCCCCTTAAATATAATTACAATAAATCTAAATAAATATTCCTATCATTAACTAAATTATTCCTATTTAAAACTAAATACTTACCTGTAAAATAAACCCTAAGATAGCTACAATATAACTAATAGTTACATTGTATCTATCTTAAGGTTTATTTTTATTTTACAGGCAAATTTGTATTTATTTTAACTAGGTAGAATGGTTATTAAATAGTTATTAACTATTTAATAACTACCTAGCTAAAATAAATACAAAAGTACCTGTAAAATAAAACCTAACCTAAGTTACACTAACACCTAACACTACACTATAATTAAATAAATTAACTAAATTAAATACAATTACCTAAATTAAATTAGCTAAAGTACAAAAAAAACAACAACACTAAATTACAGAAAATAAACAAAATACAGATATTTAAACTAATTACACCTAGTCTAATAGCCCTATTAAAATAAAAAATAAAAAAACAAAATAAAAAAAAAACCCTAGCCTAAACTAAACTACCAATAGCCCTTAAAAGGGCCTTTTACATGGCATTGCCCCAAAGTAATCAGCTCTTTTACCTGTAAAAAAAATACAAACAACCCCCCCAACAGTAAAACTCACCACCCACACAACTAACCCCCCAAATAAAATACTATCTAAAAAAAACCTAAGCTCCCCATTGCCCTGATAAGGGCATTTGCATGGGCATTGCCCTTAAAAGGGCAGTTAGCTCTATTGCAGCCCAAAGTCCCTAACCTAAAAATAAAACCCACCCGATACACCCTTAAAAAAACCTAACACTAACCCCCTGAAGATCGACTTACCGGGAGAAGTCTTCATCCAAGCCGGACCGAAGTCCTCAACGAATCCGGGAGAAGTCTTCATCCAAGCTGGACAAAGTGGTCATCAAGACGGCATCTTCTATCTTCATCCATCCGGCACGGAGCGGGTCCATCTTCAAGACATCAAACGCGGAGCATCCTCTTCATCCAACGACTAAAGCTGAATGAAGGTACCTTTAAGTGACATCATCCAAGATGGTGTCCCTTAGATTCCAATTGGCTGATAGAATTCTATCAGCCAATCGGAATTAAGGTAGAAAAATTCTATTGGCTGATGCAATCAGCCAATAGGATTAAAGTTCAATCCTATTGGCTAATCCAATCAGCCAATAGGATTGAGCTCGCATTCTATTGGCTGTTCCAACATCAATCAATGATTGCATCAGCCAATAGGATTTTTTTCTACCTTAATTCCGATTAGCAGATAGAATTCTATCAATCAATTGGAATCTAAGGGATGCCATCTTGGATGATGTCACTTAAAGGTACCTTCATTCAGCTTTAGTCATCAGATGAAGAGGATGCTCCGCATCGGATGTCTTGAAGATGGACCCACTCTGCGCTGGATGGATGAAGACTTCTGCCCGTCTGGAGGACCACTTTGCCCGGCTTGGATGAAGACTTCTCCCGGTAAGTCGATCTTCAGGGGATTAGTGTTAGGTTTTTTAAGGGTGTATTGGGTGGATTTTAATTTTTTGGTTTGGGACTTTGGGTTGCAATAGAGCTAACTGCCCTTTTAAGGGCAATGGGCAATGGGGAGCTTAGGTTTTTTTTAGATTTTAGATTTTATTTTATTTGGGGGGTTGGTTGTGTGGGTAGTGTGTTTTACTGTTGGGGTGGGTTGTTTGTATTTTTTTTTACAGGTAAAAGAGCTGATTACTTTGGGGCAATGCCCCACAAAAGGCCCTTTTAAGCGCTATTGGTAGTTTAGTCTAGGCTAGGTTTTTTTTTTATTTTGGGGGGCCTTATTTTATTTTAATAGGGCTATTAGATTAGGTGTAATTAGTTTAAATATCTGTAATTTGTTTATTATTTTCTGTAATTTAGTGTTTTGTTTTGTTTTGTACTTTAGCTAATTTAATTTAATTTAGGTAATTGTATTTAATTTAGTTCATTTACGCCTAGATTTAGAGTTCTGCGTTAGCCGTCAAAACCAGCGTTAGAGGCTCCTAATGCTGGTTTTGGGCTACCACTGGTATTTAGAGTAGTGTAGGTAAAGGTCTAACGCTCACTTTGCAGCCGCGACTTTTCCATACCGCAGATCCCCTTACGCCATTTGCGTATCCTATCTGTTCAATGGGATCTTTCTAACACCGGTATTTAGAGTCTTGGCTGAAGTGAGCGTTAGAAATCTAACGACAAAACTCCAGCTACAGAAAAAATTCAGGAGTTAAGAGCTTTCTGGGCTAACGCCGGTTCATAAAGCTCTTAACTACTGTGCTCTAAAGTAACTACCTATGCACCCCTAAACCAAGGCCCCCCACATCACCGCCACTCTATTAATTTTTTTTAACCCCTAATCTGACGACCGCAAACCACCGCCACCTACGTTATCCCTATGTACCCCTAATCTGCTGCCCCTAACACCGCCGACCCCTATATTATATTTATTAACTCCTAATCTGCCCCCCAAAACGTCGCCGCCACCTACCTACAATAATTAACCCCTAATCTGCCGACCGGACCTCACCGCTACTATAATAAAGTTATTAACCCCTAATCCGCCTCACTCCCGCCTCAATAACCCTATAATAAATAGTATTAACCCCTAATCTGTCCTCCCTAACATCACCGACACCTAAAGCTAAGTCTAACCCTAACACTAACACCCCCCTAAGTTAAATATAATTTTTATCTAACGAAATAAATGAACTCTTATTAAATAAATTAATCCTATTTAAAGCTAAATATTTACCTGTAAAATAAACCCTAATATAGCTACAATATAACTAATAATTATATTGTAGCTATTTTAGGATTAATATTTATTTTACAGGCAACTTTGTAATTATTTTAACCAGGTACAATAGCTATTAAATAGTTAATAACTATTTAATAGCTACCTAGTTAAAATAATTACAAAATTACCTGTAAAATAAATCCTAACCTAAGTTACAATTAAACCTAACACTACACTATCAATAAATGAATTAAATAAAATATCTACAATTATCTACAATTAAACCTAACACTACACTATCAATAAATGAATTAAATAAAATACCTACAATTATCTACAATTAAACCTAACACTACACTATCAATAAATGAATTAAATAAAATACCTACAAATAAATGCAATTAAATAAACTAACTAAAGTACAAAAAATAAAAAAAGAACTGTTACAAAAAATAAAAAAAATAATTTACAAACATATCAAAAATATTACAACAATTTTAAGCTAATTACACCTACTCTAAGCCCACTAATAAAATAACAAAGCCCCCCAAAATAAAAAAATGCCCTACCCTATTCTAAAATTAAAATTGAAAAGCTCTTTTACCTTACCAGCCCTTAAAAGGGCCTTTTGCGGGGCATGCCCCAAAGAAAACAGCTCTTTTGCCTGTAAAAATAAACACAATACCACCCCCCAACATTACAACCCACCACCCACATACCCCTAATCTAACGCAAACCCCCCTTAAATAAACCTAACACTAAGCCCCTGAAGATCTTCCTACCTTGTCTTCACCACGCCGGGTATCACCGATCAGTCCTCCAGAGGCTCCCGAAGTCTTCATCCTATCCGGCAAGAAGAAGTCCAGAAGAGGCTCCAAAGTCTTCATCCTATACGGGCAGAAGAGGAGATCCGGACCGGCAAACATCTTCATCCAAGCGGCATCTTCTATCTTCATCCATCCGACGACGAGCGGCTCCATCTTCAAGACCTCCGGCATGGATCCATCCTCTTCTTCCGACGTGCTAACACAGAATGAAGGCTCCTTTAAGGGACGTCATCCAAGATGGCGTCCCTCGAATTCCGATTGGCTGATAGGATTCTATCAGCCAATCGGAATTAAGGTAGGAAAAGTCTGATTGGCTGATAGAATCAGACAATCAGATTCAAGTTTAATCCGATTGGCTGATCCAATCAGCCAATCGGAATTCGAGGGACGCCATCTTGGATGACGTCCCTTAAAGGAGCCTTCATTCTGTGTTAGGACATCGGAAGAAAAGGATGGATCCACGCTGGAGGTCTTGAAGATGGAGACGCTCGTCGTCGGATGGATGAAGATAGAAGATGCCGCTTGGATGAAGATGTTTGCCGGTCCGGATCTCCTCTTCTGCCCGGATAGGATGAAGACTTTGGAGCCTCTTCTGGACTTCTTCCTGACGGATAGGATGAAGACTTCGGGAGCCTCTGGAGGACCGATCGGTGATACCCGGCGTGGTGAAGACAAGGTAGGAAGATCATCAGGGGCTTAGTGTTAGGTTTATTTAAGGGGGGTTTGGGTTAGATTAGGGGTATGTGGTTGGTGGGTTGTAATGTTGGGGGGTGGTATTGTGTTTATTTTTACAGGCAAAAGAGCTGTTTTCTTTGGGGCATGCCCCGCAAAAGGCCCTTTTAAGGGCTGGTAAGGTAAAAGAGCTTTTCAAATTTAATTTTAGAATAGGGTAGGGCATTTTTTTATTTTGGGGGGCTTTGTTATTTTATTAGGGGGCTTAGAGTAGGTGTAATTCGTTTAAAATTGTTGTAATATTTTTATTATGTTTGTAAATTATTTTTTTATTTTTTGTAACTTAGCTTTTTTTATTTTTTGTACTTTAGTTTTTTATTTGTAGGTATTTGTAGGTATTTGTAGGTAATTTATTTAATTAATTTATTAATAGTGTAGTGTTAGGTTTAATTGTAACTTAGGTTAGGATTTATTTTACAGGTAATTTTGTAATTATTTTAACTAGGTAGCTATTAAATAGTTATTAACTATTTAATAGCTATTGTACCTGGTTAAAATAAATACAAAGTTGCCTGTAAAATAAATATAAACCCTAAAATAGCTACAATGTAATTATTCGTTATATTGTAGATATATTAGGGTTTATTTTAAGTAAGTATTTAGCTTTAAATAGGAATAGTTTATTTAATAAGAGTTAATTTATTTCGTTAGATTTAAATTATATTTAACTTAGGGGGGTGTTAGGGTTTGGGTTAGAGTTAGCTTTAGGGGTTAATACATTTATTAGAGTAGCGGTGAGGTCCGGTCAGCAGATTAGGGGTTAATTATTGTAGGTAGCTGGCAGCGACGTTGTGGGGGCAGATTAGGGGTTAATAAATATAATATAGGGGTCGGCGGTGTTAGGGGCAGCAGATTAGAGGTACATAGGGATAATGTAGGTTGCGGCGGTGTACGGAGAGGCAGATTAGGGGTTAAAAAAATATGCAGGTGTCAGTGATAGCGGGGGCGGCAGATTGGGGTTAATAAGTGTAAGGTTAGGGGTGTTTAGACTCGGGGTTCATGTTAGGGTGTTAGGTGCAGACTTAGGAAGTGTTTCCCATAGGAAACAATGGGGCTGCGTTAGGAGCTGAACGCTGCTTTTTTGCAGGAGTTAGGTTTTTTTTCAGCTCAAACTGCCCCATTGTTTCCTATGGGGGAATCGTGCACAAGCACGTTTTTGAAGCTGGCCGCGTCCGTAAGCACCGCTGGTATTGAGAGTTGCAGTGGCGGTAAATATGCCTGTACGCTCCCTTTTTGGAGCCTAACGCAGCCATTCTGTGAACTCTAAATACCAGTGGTATTTAAAAGGTGCAGGGGGAAAAAAACCAGCGTTAGATACGCGGGTCGTTACCGACAAAACTCTAAATCTAGCCGTATTTAATTATAGTGTAGTGTTAGTGTAACTTAGGTTAGGTTTTTTTTTACAGGTACTTTTGTATTTATTTTAGCTAGGTAGTTATTAAATAGTTAATAACTATTTAATAACTATTCTACCTAGTTAAAAAAATACAAACTTGCCTGTAAAATAAAAATAAACCCTAAGATAGCTACAATGTAACTATTAGTTATATTGTAGCTATCTTAGGTTTTTTTTTTACAGGTAAGTATTTAGTTTTAAATAGGAATAATTTAGTTAATGATAGGAATATTTATTTAGATTTATTGTAATTATATTTAAGTTAGGGGGTTAGGGTTAGACTTAGGGGTTAATAACTTTAATATAGTGGCAGCGACGTTGGGGCAGCAGATTAGGGGTTAATAAATAGTATATAGGTGTCAGCGATGTTGGGGCAGCAGATTAGGGGTTAATAAAACATAATTTATGTAAGAACTTACCTGATAAATTCATTTCTTTCATATTAGCAAGAGTCCATGAGCTAGTGACGTATGGGATATACATTCCTACCAGGAGGGGCAAAGTTTCCCAAACCTTAAAATGCCTATAAATACACCCCTCACCACACCCACAATTCAGTTTAACGAATAGCCAAGAAGTGGGGTGATAAAAAAGTGCGAAAGCATATAAAATAAGGAATTGGAATAATTGTGCTTTATACAAAAAAATCATAACCACCACAAAAAGGGTGGGCCTCATGGACTCTTGCTAATATGAAAGAAATGAATTTATCAGGTAAGTTCTTACATAAATTATGTTTTCTTTCATGAAATTAGCAAGAGTCCATGAGCTAGTGACGTATGGGATAATGATTACCCAAGATGTGGATCTTTCCACACAAGAGTCACTAGAGAGGGAGGGATAAAATAAAGACAGCCAATTCCTGCTGAAAATAATCCACACCCAAAATAAAGTTTAATAAAAAACATAAGCAGAAGATTCAGACTGAAACCGCTGCCTGAAGTACTTTTCTACCAAAAATTGCTTCAGAAGAAGAAAATACATCAAAAAGGTAGAATTGAAAAAGTATGCAAAGAGGACCAAGTTGCTGCTTTGCAAATCTGATCAACCGAAGCTTCATTCCTAAACGCCCAGGAAGTAGAAACTGACCTGGTAGAATGAGCTGTAATCCTCTGAGGCGGAGGTTTACCCGACTCAACATAGGCAAGATGAATTAAAGATTTCAACCAAGATGCCAAAGAAATGGCAGAAGCTTTCTGGCCTTTTCTAGAACTGGAAAAGATAACAAATAGACTAGAAGTCTTTCGGAAAGACTTAGTAGCTTCAACATAATATTTCAAAGCTCTAACAACATGCAAAGAATGCAATGCTTTCTCCTTAGAATTCTTAAGATTAGGACATAATGAAGGAACCACAATTTCTCTACTAATGTTGTTGGAAATCACAACTTTAGGTAAAAATTCAAAAGAAGTTCGCAACACCGCCTTATCCTGATGAAAAATCAGAAAAGGAGACTCACAAGAAAAGAGCAGATAATTCAGAAACTCTTCTGGCAGAAGAGATGGCCAAAAGGAACAAAACTTCCCAAGAAAGTAATTTAATGACCAATGAATGCATAGGTTCAAAGGGAGGAGCTTGAAGAGCTCCCAGAACCAAAATCAAACTCCAAGGAGGAGAAATTGACTTAATGACAGGTTTTATACGAACCAAAGCTTGTACAAAACAATGAATATCAGGAAGAATAGCAATCTTTCTGTGAAAAAGAACAGAAAGAGCAGAGATTTGTCCTTTCAAGGAACTTGCAGACAAACCCTTATCTAAACCATCCTGAAGAAACTGAAAAAAATTCTCGGCATTCTAAAAGAATGCCAAGAAAAATGATGAGAAAGACACCAAAAAATATAAGTCTTCCAGACTCTATAATATATCTCTCTAGATACAGATTTACGAGCCTGTACCATAGTATTAATCACAGAGTCAGAGAAATCTCTTTGACCAAGAATCAAGCGTTCAATCTCCATACCTATAAATTTAAGGATTTCAGATCCTGATGGAAAAAATGACCTTGCGACAGAAAGGCTGGTCTAACGGAAGAGTCCATGGTTGGCAAGAGGCCATCCGGACAAGATCCGCATACCAAACCTGTGAGGCCATGCCGGAGCTACCAGCAGAACAAACGAGCATTCCTTCAGTATCTTGGAGATTACTCTTGGAAGAAGAACTAGAGGCGGAAAGATATAGGCAGGATGATACTTCCAAGGAAGTGAAAATGCATCCACTGCCTCCGCCTGAGGATCCCGGGATCTGGACAGATATCTGGGAAGTTTCTTGTTTAGATGAGACGCCATCAGATCTATTTCTGGAAGTTCCCACATTTGAACAATCTGAAGAAATACCTCTGGGTGAAGAGACCATTCGCCCGGATGGAACATTTGGCGGCTGAGATAATCCGCTTCCCAATTGTCTACACCTGGGATATAAACCGCAGAGATTAGACAGGAGCTGGATTCCGCCCAAACCAAAAAAATTCGAGATACTTCTTTCATAGCCAGAGGACTGTGAGTCCCTCCTTGATGATTGATGTATGCCACAGTTGTGACATTGTCTGTCTGAAAACAAATGAACGATTCTCTCTACAGAAGAGGCCAAAACTGAAGAGCTCTGAAAATTGCACGGAGTTCCAAAATATTGATCGGTAATCTCACCTCCTGAGATTCCCAAACTCCTTGTGCCGTCAGAGATCCCCACACAGCTCCCCAACCTGTGAGACTTGTATCTGTTGAAATTACAGTCCAGGTCGGAAGCACAAAAAGAAGCCCCCTAAATTAAACGATGGTGATCTGTCCACCACGTTAGAGAGTGTCGAACAATCGGTTTTTAAAGATATAAATTGAGATATCTTTGTGTAATCCTTGCACCATTGATTCAGCATACAGAGCTGAAGAGGTCGCATGTGAAAACGAGCAAAGGGGATCGCGTCCGATGCAGCAGTCATAAGACCTAGAATTTCCATGCATAAGGTTACCGAAGGGAATGATTGTGACTGAAGGTTTCGACAAGCTGAAATCAATTTTAGACGTCTTTTGTCTGTTAAAGACAGAGTCATGGACACTGAATCTATCTGGAAACCCAGAAAGGTTACCCTTGACTGAGGAATCAATGAACTTTTTGGTAAATTGATCCTCCAACCATGATCTTGAAGAAACAACACAAATCGATTCGCATGAGATTCTTCGAATGAGAAGACTGAGCAAATACCAAGATAATCGTCCAAATAAGGAAATACCAAAACCCCGTTCTCTGAATACAGAAAGAAGGGCACCGAGAATCTTTGAAAAAAATTCTTGGAACTGAGGCTAGGCCAAACGGTAGAGCCACAAAACTGGTAATGCTTGTCTAAAAAGAGAATCTCAGACACTAAAAATGATCTGGATGAATCGGAATATGCAGATACACATCCTGTAAATCTATTGTAGACATATAATGCCCTTACTAAACAAAAGGCAGAATAGTCCTACAGTAACCATCTTGAATGTTGGTATCCTTACATAACGATTCAATATTGATAGATCCGGAACTGGTCTGAAGGAATTGACCTTCTTTGGTACAATGAAGAGATAAAATAAAACCCTAGTCCCTGTTCCAGAACTGGAACTGGCATAATTACTCCAGCCAACTCTAGATCTGAAACACATTTCAGAAATGCTGAGCCTTGCTGTGTTAACTGGGACACGGGAAAGAAAAAAATCTCTTAGCAGGAGGCCTTAACTTGAAGCCAATTCTGTACCTTTCTGAAACAATGTTCTGAAACCAGAGATTGAGAACGGAATTGATCCAAATTCCTTTGAAGAAAACGTAATCTGCCCCATACCAGCTGAACTGGAAAAAAGGGCCGCACCTTCATGGGTACTTAGGAGCTGACTATAGGTTTCTATAAGGCTTGGATATATTCCAAACTGGAAAAAGTTTCCAAACTGATACCGCTCCTGAGGATGAAGGATCAGGCTTTTGTTCCTTATTATGAAAAAAAGAACGAAAAAATGATTATTACCCTGGACAGAAAGGGAAAACAAAGTTGACTTAGAAGACATATCAGCATTCCAAGTTTAATCCATAAAGCTTTTCTAGCTAAAATAGCTAGAGACATATACCTGACATCAACACTAATGATATCAAAAGATGGTATCACCAATAAAATTATTAGCATGTTATAGAATAATAATAATGCTATAAAATTATGATCTGTTACTTGTTGTGCTAAAACTTCTAACCAAAAAGTTGAAGCTGCAGCAACATCCGGTAAAAATATAGCAGGTCTAAGAAGATTACCTGAACATAAGTAAACTTTTCTTAGAAAGGATTCAATTTTCTTATCTAAAGGATCCTTAAATTTAGTACTATCTGCCGTAGAAATAGTAGTACATTTTAGCAGGAATAGAGACAGCCCCAAACCTTAGGGATTTTGTCCCAAAAAACTCTAATCTGTCAGATGGCACAGGATATAATTGCTTAAACGTTTAGAAGGTGTAAAAGAATTACCCAAATTATTCCATTCCCTGGAAATTACTTCAGAAAAAACATCAGGGAGATTAAACACTTCTGGAATAACTACAGGAGATTTAAAAACCCTATTTAAACGTTTGGATTCAGTATCAAGAGGACCAGAATCCTCTATATCTAAAGCAATTAATACTTCTTTAAAATAAAGAACGAATAAATTCCATCTTGAACAAATACAAAGATTTATCAGCATCAACCTCTGAGACAGAAACCTCTGAACCAGAAGAACCATTATCAGTATCAGAATGATGATGTTCATTTAAAAATTCATCTGAAAAAAAGAGAATTTTTAAAGGACTTTTATGTAAACTAGAAGGAGAAATAACAGACATAGCCTTCTAAATGGATTTAAAAAATAAAATCTCTTATGTTTATCAGGAACACTCTGAAATTTAGATGTTGACGGAACAGCAACAGGTAATATAACAGTACTAAAGGAAATGTTATCTGCATTAATAAGTTTGTCATGACATGCAATACAAACAACAGCTGGAGAAACAGATACCAAAAATTTATAGCAGATACACTTAGCTTGGTAGCTCCAGCCCCGGCAGTGATTTTCCTAAAGTATCTTCTGACTCAGTTGCAACGTGGAACATCTTGCAATATGTAATAGAAAAAACAACATATAAAGCAAAATTGAACAAAATCCTTAAATGACAGTTTCAGGAATGGGAAAAAAATGCCAGTGAACAAGCTTCTAGCAACCAGAAGCAATAAATAATGAGACTTAAATAATGTGGAGACAAAAGCGACGCCCATATTTTTTTTTAGCGCCAAACAAGCGCTAAACTAAATACTTACTAACCTATAAAATAAACCCTATACTAGCTACAATATAACTAATAGTTACATTGTAGCTATCTTAGGTTTTATTTTTATTTCACAGCTAAGTTTGTATTTATTTTAACTAGGTAGACTAGTTAGTAAATAGTTATTAACTATTTACTAACTACCTAGCTAAAATAAATACAAATTTACCTGTAAAATAAAACCTAACCTGAGTTACACTAACACCTAACATTACACTACAAATAAATCAATTACATTTATTAAATACAATTAACTAAATAACAAAAAAAAACCCACTAAATTACACAAAATAAAAGAAATTTTCAAATATTTAAACTAATTACATCTAATCTAATAGCCCTATCAAAATAAAAAAGCCCCCCCAAAATAACCCCCCCCTAACCTAAATTAAACTGCCAATGGCCCTTAAAAGGGACTTTTGCGGGGCATTGCCCCAAATAAATCATCTCTTTTACCTGTAAAAAAAAATACAAACACCCCCCAACAGTAAAACCCACCACCCACACAACCAAACCCCCCAAATAAAATCCTAACTAAAAAAACCTAAGCTCCCCATTGCCCTTAAAAGGGCATTTAGCTCTATTTGTGCCCAAAACTAAGTTAAAAATAAAACCCACCCAATAAACTCTTAAAAAAACCTAACACTAACTCCCGAAGATCCACTTAGTTTTTGAAGACCGGACATCCATCCTCAACGAAGCCAGGAGGTCTTCATCCAAGTGGCAAGAAGTCCTAAACGAAGCCGGGAGAAGTCTTCATCCAGACGGCATCTTCTATCTTCATCCTTCAGACGTGGAGAGGCTCCATCTTCAAGACATCCGGTGCAGAGCATCCTCTTCTTTCGAATCCTCTTAATGAATGAAGTTTCCTTTAAATTACTTCATCCAATCGCTGACCACCTAATTGATAATGAGATTCTTTGACAACTATTTTTATGATCAATCTTACCGATTAGTTGTTGCAGCCCTAGTTTTATGTTACGGCGTTGTACCATAAAACGCATAACTACTGACTTTTAAATGCGTTAGGAATCTTGACGGGGTAGGGTGTACCGCTCACTTTTTGGCCTCCCAGGACAGACTTGTAATATCAGCGCCATGGAAGTCCCATAGAAAAAAGACTTTACAAAGTTTACGTAAGTCGTTTTGCGGTAAGGCCAAAGAAGTATGCAGTACACCTAAACCTTCAAGACTCGTAATACCAGCGGGTGTAAAAAAGCAGCGTTAGGACTTCTTAACGCTGCTTTTCTACTCTAATGCACAACTCGTAATCTACCCGAAATTTAGTACATCAGTGGCAATATAATTTTATTGGACTAACAGGAAATTGTAAATGACAAGTTTTTTAGTTTCCTCTCTTTTGCTTTATACCTGCAGTAAGAGCGTAAACTCTTAAAAAGATGCATTGTTACTCTAATAAAATGTGATACTACATATTTGTAATACTATATCAATTTTGGCATTTGAATAAATGGACTAACATGGCAACTACAATTAACAAACACACAATTTTTTCCTTATGCAATAGTAACTTTAAAGGGACATGTTACCTATTTGTTAGTGATGCATTATATCTGTAAAACACTGACTAGAAAATATCATGTGATCATCCCTATTTAACAAAACAAGATATTTTAACTTAGATTTTGCTTAGTAGCCAAATTCCATGATAGGTAGGAACTTAAACATCCAATCAGGATACTTGTCCCAAGAAAGGAATCTAGCATTTGCCATGTGCAGGCACAGTCCCTTTCTTCATACAATGGGAGCAATGATTAACTCAACTTGGGGCCCATGATACATCAACTTATTATTCGGATGTTATTTATACTAACTATCGACAAGATTACGAGTTTTGCGGTAAGAGCTGCTCGGTGCTAACTTGCAAGTTATTGTCACCGCTCACCTCCCTCTAGCGCTGCTATTACAGGTTTGCAAAATCCCGGCGTTAGCAGGCAATAAGTGAGCTCCATACCTCACTCCAATACCAGTGCTGCGGTGAGCTGTTTTTACGTGCTCGTGCATGATTTCCCCATAGACATCAATGTTGAGAGCCGGCTAAAAAAAAGCCTAACACCTGCAATGAAGGAGTGTAAAGCTCCGTAACGCAGCCCCATTGATTCTTATGGGGAAAGAAAATATATATTTACACCTAACACCCTAACATAAACCCCGAGTCTAAACACCCCTATTCTGCGGCCCCCAACATCGCCGACACCTACATTACACTTATTAACCCCTAATCTGTTGCCCCCAACACCGCTGCCACCTACATACAGTTATTAACCCCTAATCTGCCACCCTCAATGTCGCTGCCACCTACATTACACTTATTAACCCCTAATCTGCTGCCCCTGACACCACCGCCACCTACATTATACTTATTAACCCCTAATCTGCCGCCCCTGACACCTACATACAGTTATTAACCCCTAATCTGTTGTCCCCAACATCTTCGCCACTTACTTACACTTATTAACCCCTAATATGCCACCCCCAACATCACCGCCACCTACATTATACTTATTAACCCCTAATCTGCTGCCCCCAATGTCGCTGCCACCCACCTACACTTATTAACCCCTAATCTGCCGTCCCCAATGTCTCTGCCACCTACATTACACTTATTAACCCCTAATCTGCCGCCCCTAACATCGCCACCACTTACCTACATTTGTTAATTCCTAATCTTCCGCCCCCAATCTCGCCGCCACTATACTAAATTTATTAACCCCTAACCCTAAGTCTAACCCTAACACCCACTAACTTTAATGTAATTAAAATAAATCTAAATAAAACTACTATTAATAACTAAATAATTCCTATTTATAACTAAATACATACTAACCTATAAAATAAACCATAAGATAGCTACAATATAAATAATAGTTACAGTGTAGCTATCTTAGGTTTTATTTTTATTTCACAGCTAAGTTTGTATTTATTTTAACTAGGTAGACTAGTTAGTAAATAGTTATTAACTATTTACTAACTACCTAGCTAAAGTAAATACAAATTTACCTGTAAAATAAAACCTAACCTGAGTTAGACTAACACCTAACATTACACTACAATTAAATCAATTACATTTATTAAATACAATTAACTAAATAACAAAAAACCCCACTAAATTACACAAAATAAAAAAGAAATGATCAAATATTTAAACTAATTACACCTAATCTAATATCCCTATCAAAATAAAAAAGCCCCCCCAAAATTAAAAACCCCCTAACCTAAACTAAACTGCCAATGGCGCTTAAAAGGGCCTTTTGCGGGGCATTGCCCCAAATAAATCATCTCTTTTACCTGTAAAAAAAAATACAAACACCCCTCAACAGTAAAACCCACCGCCCACACAACCAAACCCCCCAAATAAAATCCTAACTAAAAAAACCTAAGCTCCCCATTGCCCTGAAAAGGGCATTTGTATAGGCATTGCCCTTAAAAGGGCATTTAGCTCTTTTTCCACCCAAACCCTAAGTTAAAAATAAAACCCACCCAATAAACCCTTAAAAAAACCTAACACTAACCGCTGAAGCTCCAGTTATAGTTTTTGAAGACCGGACATCCATCCTCAACAAAACCAGGAGGTCTTCATCCAAGTGGCAAGAAGTCCTCAACGAAGCCAGGAGAAGTCTTCATCCAGACGGCATCTTCTATCTTCATCCTTCAGACGCGGAGCAGCTCCATCTTCAAGACATCCGGCGCGGAGCATCCTCTTCTTTTGAATCCTCTTGAAGAATGAAGGTTCCTTTAAATTACGTCATCCAAGATGGCGTCCCTTGAATTCCGATTGGCTGATAGAATTCTATCAGCCAATCAGAATTAAAGGAGAAAAAATCCTATTGGCTAATGCAATCAGCCAATAGAATTGAGCTCACATTCTATTGGCTGATTGGAACAGCCAATAGAATGCAAGCTCAATCCTATTGGCTGATTGGATCAGCCAATAGGATTGAAGCCCAATTCTATTGGTTGATTGCATCAGCCAATAGGATTTTTCACCTTTAATTCCAATTAGCTGATATAATTCTATCAGCCAATTGGAATTAAAGGGACGCCAATGCCCATACAAATACCTTTTTTAGGGCAATGGGGAGCTTAGGGTTTTTTAGTTAGGATTTTATTTGGGGGGTTTGGTTGTGTGGGTGGTGGGTTTTACTGTTGGGGGGTTGTTTGTATTTTTTTTACAGATAAAAGAGCTGATTTCTTTGGGGCAATGCCGCTGAAAAGGCCCTTTTAAGGGCCATTGGCAGTTTAGTTTAGGCTAGGTTTTTTTTTTTATTTTGGGGGGGCTTTTTTATTTTGATAGGGCTATTAGATTAGGTGTAATTAGTTTAAATATTTGATAATTTCTTTTTTTATTTTGTGTAATTTAGTGGGGTTTTTTGTTATTTAGTTAATTGTATTTAATAAATGTAATTGATTTAATTGCAGTGTTATGTTAGGTGTTAGTGTAACTCGGGTTAGGTTTTATTTTACAGGTAAATTTGTATTTATTTTAGCTAGGTAGTTAGTAAATAGTTAATAACTATTTACTAACTAGTCGACCTAGTTAAAATAAATACAAACTTAGTTGTGAAATAAAACCTAAGATAGCTACAATGTAACTATTAGTTATATTGTAGCTAGCTTAGGGTTTATTTTATAGGTAAGTATTTAGTTTTAAATAGGAATTATTTAGTTATTAATAGTAGGTTTTATTTAGATTTATTTTAATTACATTAAAGTTAGTGGGTGTTAGGGTTAGGGGTTAATAACTTTAGTATAGAGGTGGCGACGGGGGCGGAAGATTAGGGGTTAATAAATGTAGGTAGGGGGCGGCGATGTTAGTGACGGCAGATTAGGGGTTAATAAGTGTAATGTAGGTGGCGGCGACATTGGGGGCAGCAGATTAGGGGTTAATAAGTATAATGTTGGTGTCTGCGGCGGCAGATAAGGGGTTAATAATATTTAACTAGTGTTTGCGATGCAGGAGTGCGGCGGTTTAGGGGTTAATATGTTTATTATAGTGGCAGTGATGTCCGGAGCTGCAGATTAGGGGTTAATAATTTTATTATAGTGTTTGTGATGTGGGAGGGCCTCAGTTTAGGGGTTAATTTTAGGGGTAGTTTATGGGTGTTAGTGTACTTTTAAGCACTTTAGTTATGAGTTTTATGTTACGGCGTTGTAGCATAAAACCCATAACTACTGACTTTCAGTTTACAGTATGGATCTTGACGGTATTGACTGTACCGCTCACTTTTTGGCCTCCCAGGCAGACTCGTAATACCGGTGCAAAGGAAGTCCCATTGAAAAAGGACTTTTGGAAAGCTGCAGTAGTTACATTTAGTGATGTCACAAACCTAAAATTTTCGGTTCGCGAACGGCGGACTCGAACTTCCGGTATTGTTCGCGAACCCGCCATTGAATTCAATAGGCAGGCGAACTTTAAAACCTACAAGGACTCTTTCTGGCCACAATAGTGATGGAAAAGTTGTTTCAAGGGTACTAACACCTGGACTGTCGCATGCTGGAGGGGGATCCCTGGCAAAACTCCCATGGAAAATTACATAGTTTATGCAGAGTCTGCTTTTAAGCCATAATGGGCCTAAATCAACTAACATTCCCAAAGTGGCTGTCTCAAAACATCCCGGACAGAAGATAGATTGATAGATAGGATAGATAGATATACATAGATTGATAGTTAGATAGAATCGATAGAAGAGAAATAGATAGATTTGTTAGATATATAATTACCCTGATAAAGTCTAATAATTAAACATGCGTTCTTGGACCCAACTAGGTTGTGTTAAGTAGTACTGTTCTTCGCACTTTCAGCCCTGTAACTCCCCCTATTAGTGGAGGTCTATATGGCGGTTATGATTACCCTGACAAAGTATAACAACAAGACACGTGGTCTGGGACCCATGGTAATTTTCTTGTGTTAAGTAAAACTTTTCTTATCACTTGAATCCCTCTTACCCCCTTTTTGTTGGAGCTCTATATGGCCTGCATGATTAGCCTGACAAAGTATAATAATAAAACATCTGGTCTTGGACCCATGGTAATTAGGTTGTGTTTAAGTAGTACTATTCTTATAACTGTAATCCCTGTTACTCCCCCTATCAAGGGAGGTCTATATGGCCTGCATGATTACCCTCACAAAGTATAACATCAAGACACACGGTGTTGGACCCATGATAACTAGCTTTTGTTAATTAGTACTTTTCTTAGCACTTTAATCCCTGTCCCCCCCGCTATTGGGGGTGTTCTATATGGCCTGCCTGATTACCCTGAAAAAATATAATAATAAGACATGCGGTCTGGTACCCATTTTAACTAGGTTGTGTTTTAAGTACTACCATTCTTAGCACTTTAATCTCTGTAACTCCCCCTATTTGGTGAGGTCTATACGGCCTGGATGATTACCCATACAAAATATAATAATAAGACATCTGCTCTTGGTCTGCGACCCATGGTAACTATGTTGTGTTAATTAGTAATGTCCTTCGCATTTTAATAGCTGTTACTCATACTCACCCTATCGATGGAGGTCTATATGGCCTGCATGATTACCCTTACAAAATATAATAACCAAACATATGCTCTGGGACCCATGGTAAGTAGGTTGTGTTAAGTAGTACTGTTCTTTGCAGTTTAATACCTGTTACAACACCAAATGGTGGCAGGTCTATCTGGCCTTCATGATTAGCTGCACCCAAACCCAAAAAAAAGCTGAGTGGTCTTAGACTAACACCCATGGCTAACTCGGTTGTTTCAATTAGTACTATTCTTAGCACTTTCATCCCTGTTACGGGTGGTCTACATGGCCATCATGATTAGCCGAACAAAATACTACAATCCAACCTTTGCTCAGTCGTCATAGGCCCTTCATTGGCTGTATTTTGATAGTACAGTTTTTATTATTTTTATAGCTGATACAACACCGAATGGTGGCAGCTCTATATGGCCTGCATGATTAGCCGCACCCAATACAAAAATAAATCCAAGCGGTCTTGGATTAACACCCATGGCTAACTCTGTTGTTTCAAGTAGTACTATTCTTAGCACTTTCATCTCATCATCCCTGTTACTTCCAGGACTCTCAGTGGTGGTCTACATGGCCATCATGATTAGCCTAACCAAATACTACAATCCAACCTTGGCTCAGTCTTCATAAGGCCCTTCATTGGCTGTATTTTGGTAGTACTGTTCTTATTAGTTTAATACCTGATACAACACCGAATGTTGGCAGCTCTATATGGCCTGCATGAATAGCCGCACCCAAAGCCAAAAAAAAGCCAAGCGGTCTTGCACTAACACCCATGGCTAACTCTGTTGTTTCAAGTTCTACTATTCTTAGCTCTTTCATCTCATCCCTGTTACTTCCAGGACTCTCAGTGGTGGTGGTCTACATGGCCATCATGATTACCCTCACCAAAATATAACAACAATACGTGCGTGCAGGGAACCATGGTAAGCTTACTTCCTTTCGCAAAATCGAGTATAACAGTTGCAGGCAGAGGTTCTGACCCTGCATTATGGCTGCACCTCTCCCTAAAAGAGGCATGCGTTAAAGAGTCTGTGGGCATGTATGCAAAGAGCTGGCCTGCCTAAAAAGAGGAGCAAGGCTGTACAGGTTGTTCTCCTTCAGCCGTTTTATACGCTGTCCCACGGCCACGACCCTCAACAACCACAACAGAATGAAACACCACATATGCAATCCTTTTGAACAACAGAGTACAGGTATGGCATTGATTTTAGTTACACAGTGATATTTATTATGAACCGTGAAATTGAAAACAAAACAAAAACATGATTGGACACCAAGTACAGTACAGGTCGTTCTCCTTCGGCCTTTTTAGAATAGTGTTCCGGACCCCCAACAAAAACAACAGCAGGAAAGAGGACTTATGGGATCCTTTCGAACAATAGATGACAGGCATAGATTTTACAAAGCCATAGATAATTTTTTTGCAACTGTGAAATAAAAAAAAACATTGATTGGAAACCCAGCACACTTCTTTATCCTTAGGCCTTTTTATAAGAGGCTCCAGGAGCCTCAACCAAAACAACAGCATGAAAGAGGACATATGGCATCCTTGTGAACAATTGATTACAGTTAAGGCATTGGTTTTAGAATCCCAGAGATCATTTATATCACCCGGGAAATAGAAAAAAACATTGATTGGACACCCAGTACACTTCTTTATCCTTAGGCCTTTTTATAAGAGGCTCCCGGAGCCTCAACAAAAAAAACATTATGAAAGAGGACATATGTCATCCTTTTGAATAATAGATTACAGGAAAGGCATTGATTTTGAAACCCAGAGATCATTAGTTGCAACCGGGAAATAGAAAAAAACATTGATTAGACACCCAGTACACTTATTTATCCTTAGGCCTTTTTAATAAGAGGGTCCCGGAGCCTCACCCGAAACAACAGCATGAAAGAGGACATATGTCATCCTTTTGAATAATAGATTACAGGAAAGGCATTGATTTTAGAAAACCAGAGATCATTTATATGACCCGGGAAATAGAAAAAAACATTGATTAGACAACTAGTACACTTATTTATCCTCAGGCCTTTTTAATAAGAGGGTCCCGAGCCTCAACCGAAACAACAGCATGAAAGAGGACATATGTCATCCTTTTGAATAATAGATTACAGGAAAGGCATAGATTTTAGAAACCCAGGGATCATTAGTTGCAACCGGGAAATAGAAAAAAACATTGATTAGACACCCAGTACACTTATTTATCCTCAGGCCTTTTTAATAAGAGGGTCCCGGAGCCTCAACCAAAACAACAGCATGAAAGAGGACATATGTCATCCTTTGAATAATAGATTACAGGAAAGGCATTGATTTTAGAAACCCAGAGATAATTAGTTGCAACCGGGAAATAGAAAAAAACATTGATTAGACACCGAGTACACTTATTTATCCTTAGGCCTTTTTAATAAGAGGGTCCCGGAGCATCAACCGAAACAACAGCATTAAAGAGGACATATGTCATCCTTTTGAATAATAGATTACAGGAAAGGCATTGATTTTAGAATCCCAGAGATCATTTATATGACCCGGGAAATAGAAAAAAACATTGATTAGACACCCAGTACACTTATTTATCCTCAGGCCTTTTTAATAAGAGGGTCCCGGAGCCTCAACCGAAAAAACAGCATGAAAGAGGACATATGTCATCCTTTTGAATAATAGATTACAGGAAAGGCATTGATTTTAGAAAACCAGGGATCATTAGTTGCAACCGGGAAATAGAAAAAAACATTGATTAGACACCCAGTACACTTATTTATCCTCAGGCCTTTTTAATAAGAGGGTCCCGGAGCCTCAACCGAAACAACAGCATAAAAGAGGACGTATATCATCCTTTTGAATAATAGATTACAGGAAAGGCATTAATTTTAGAAACCCAGAGATCATTAGTTGCAACCGGGAAATAGAAAAAAACATTGATTAGACACCCAGTACACTTATTTATCCTTAGGCCTTTTTAATAAGAGGGTCCCGGAGCCTCAACCGAAACAACAGCATGAAAGAGGACATATGTCATCCTTTTGAATAATAGATTACAGGAAAGGCATTGAGTTTAGAAACCCAGAGATCATTAGTTGCAACCGGGAAATAGAAAAAAACATTGATTAGACACCCAGTACACTTATTTATCATCAGGCCTTTTTAATAAGAGGGTCCCGGAGCCTCAACCGAAACAACAGCATGAAAGAGGACATATGTCATCCTTTTGAATAATAGATTACAGGAAAGGCATTGATTTTAGAAACCCAGAGACCATTAGTTGCAACCGGGAAATAGAAAAAAACATTGATTAGACACCCAGTACACTTATTTATCCTTAGGCCTTTTTAATAAGAGGGTCCCGGAGCCTCAACCGAAACAACAGCATGAAAGAGGACATATGTCATCCTTTTGAATAATAGATTACAGGAAAGGCATTGATTTTAGAATCCCAGAGATCATTTATATGACCCGGGAAATAGAAAAAAACATTGATTAGACACCCAGTACACTTATTTATCCTCAGGCCTTTTTAATAAGAGGGTCCCGGAGCCTCAACCGAAACAACAGCATGAAAGAGGACATATGTCATCCTTTTGAATAATAGATTACAGGAAAGGCATTGATTTTAGAAACCCAGAAATCATTATTTGCAACCGGGAAATAGAAAAAAACATTGATTAGACACCCAGTAGACTTATTTATCCTTAGGCCTTTTTAATAAGAGGGTCCCGGAGCCTCAACCGAAACAACAACATGAAAGAGGACATATGTCATCCTTTTTGAATAATAGATTACAGGAAAGGCATTGATTTTAGAAACCCACAGATCATTAGTTGCAACCGGGAAATAGAAAAAAACATTGATTAGACACATAGTACACTTATTTATCCTCAGGCCTTTTTAATAAGAGGGTCTCGGAGCCTCAACCGAAACAACAGCATGAAAGAGGACATATGTAATCCTTTTGAATAATAGATTACAGGAAAGGGATTGATTTTAGAAACCCAGAGATCATTATTTGCAACCGGGAAATAGAAAAAAACATTGATTAGACACCCAGTACACTTATTTATCCTTAGGCCTTTTTAATAAGAGGGTCCCGGAGCCTCAACCGAAACAACAGCATGAAAGAGGACATATGTCATCCTTTTCAATAATAGATTACAGGAAAGGCATTGATTTTAGAAACCCACAGATCATTATTTGCAACCGGGAAATAGAAAAAAACATTGATTAGACACCCAGTACACTTATTTATCCTCAGGCCTTTTTAATAAGAGGGTCCCGGAGCCTCAACCCGAAACAACAGCATGAAAGAGGACATATGTCATCCTTTTCAATAATAGATTACAGGAAAGGCATTGATTTTAGAAACCCACAGATCATTAGTTGCAACCGGGAAATAGAAAAAAACATTGATTAGACACCCAGTACACTTATTTATCCTCAGGCCTTTTTAATAAGATGGTCCCGGAGCCTCAACTGAAACAACAGCATGAAAGAGGACATATGTCATCCTTTTGAATAATAGATTACAGGAAAGGCATTGATTTTAGAAACCCACAGATCATTAGTTGCAACCGGGAAATAGAAAAAAACATTGATTAGACACCCAGTACACTTATTTATCCTTAGGCCTTTTTAATAAGAGGGTCCCGGAGCCTCAACCGAAACAACAGCATGAAAGAGGACATATGTCTTCCTTTTGAATAATAGATTACAGGAAAGGCATTGATTTTAGAAACCCAGAGATCATTAGTTGCAACCGGGAAATAGAAAAAAACATTGATTAGACACCCAGTACACTTATTTATCCTTAGGCCTTTTTAATAAGAGGGTCCCGGAGCCTCAACCGAAACAACAGCATGAAAGAGGACATATGTCATCCTTTTGAATAATAGATTACAGGAAAGGCATTGATTTAGAATCCCAGAGATCATTTATATGACCCGAGAAATAGAAAAAAACATTGATTAGACACCCAGTACACTTATTTATCCTCATGCCTTTTTAATAAGAGGGTCCCGGAGCCTCAACCGAAACAACAGCATGAAAGAGGACATATGTCATCCTTTTTAATAATAGATTACAGGAAAGGCATTGATTTTAGAAACCCAGAGATCATTATTTGCAACCTGGAAATAGAAAAAAACATTGATTAGACACCCAGTACACTTATTTATCCTTAGGCCTTTTTAATAAGAGGGTCCCGGAGCCTCAACCGAAACAACAGCATGAAAGAGGACATATGTCATCCTTTTGAATAATAGATTACAGGAAAGGCATTGATTTTAGAAACCCACAGATCATTAGTTGCAACCGGGAAATAGAAAAAAACATTGATTAGACACCCAGTACACTTATTTATCCTCAGGCCTTTTTCATAAGAGGGTCCCGGAGCCTCAACCGAAACAACAGCATGAAAGAGGACATATGTCATCCTTTTGAATAATAGATTACAGGAAAGGCATTGATTTTAGAAACCCAGAGATCATTATTTGCAACCGGGAAATAGAAATAAACATTGATTAGACATCCAGTACACTTATTTATCCTTAGGCCTTTTTAATAAGAGGGTCCCGGAGCCTCAACCGAAACAACAGCATGAAAGAGGACATATGTCATCCTTTTGAATAATAGATTATAGGAAAGGCATTGATTTTAGAAACCCACAGATCATTAGTTGCAACCGGGAAATAGAAAAAAACATTGATTAGACACCCAGTACACTTATTTATCCTCAGGCCTTTTTAATAAGAGGTTCCCGGAGCCTCAACCGAAACAACAGCATGAAAGAGGACATATGTCATCCTTTTGAATAATAGGTTACAGGAAAGGCATTGATTTTAGGAACCCAGAGATCATTAGTTGCAACCGGGAAATAGAAAAAAACATTGATTAGACACCCAGTACACTTATTTATCCTTAGGCCTTTTTAATAAGAGGGTCCCGGAGCCTCAACCGAAACAACAGCATGAAAGAGGACATATGTCATCCTTTTTGAATAATAGATTACAGGAAAGGCATTGATTTTAGAAACCCACAGATCATTATTTGCAACCGGGAAATAGAAAAAAACATTGATTAGACACCCAGTACACTTATTTATCCTCAGGCCTTTTTAATAAGAGGGTCCCGGAGCCTCAACCGAAACAACAGCATGAAAGAGGACATATGTCATCCTTTTGAATAATAGATTACAGGAAAGGCATTGATTTTAGAAACCCAGAGATCATTATTTGCAACCGGGAAATAGAAAAAAACATTGATTAGACACCCAGTACACTTATTTATCCTTAGGCCTTTTTAATAAGAGGGTCCCGGAGCCTCAACCTAAACAACAGCATGAAAGAGGACATATGTCATCCTTTTGAATAATAGATTACAGGAAATGCATTGATTTTAGAAACCCAGAGATCATTATTTGCAACCGGGAAATAGAAAAAAACATTGATTAGACAACCAGTACATTTATTTATCCTTAGGCCTTTTTAATAAGAGGGTCCTGGAGCCTCAACCGAAACAACAGCATGAAAGAGGACATATGTCATCCTTTTGAATAATAGATTACAGGAAAGGCATTGATTTTAGAAACCCACAGATCATTAGTTGCAACTGGGAAATAGAAAAAAACATTGATTAGACACCCAGTACACTTATTTATCCTCAGGCCTTTTTAATAAGAGGGTCCCGGAGCCTCAACCGAAACAACAGCATGAAAGAGGACATATGTCATCCTTTTGAATAATAGATTACAGGAAAGGCATTGATTTTAGAAACCCACAGATCATTAGTTGCAACCGGGAAATAGAAAAAAACATTGATTAGATACACAGTACACTTATTTATCCTCAGGCCTTTTTAATAAGAGGGTCCCGGAGCCTCAACCGAAACAAGAGCATGAAAGAGGACATATGTCATCCTTTTGAATAATAGATTATTGGAAAGGCATTGATTTTAGAAACCCACAGATCATTAGTTGCAACCGGGAAATAGAAAAAAACATTGATTAGACACCCAGTACACTTATTTATCCTCAGGCCTTTTTAATAAGAGGGTCCTGGAGCCTCAACCGAAACAACAGCATGAAAGAGGACATATGTCATCCTTTTGAATAATAGATTACAGGAAAGGCATTGATTTTAGAAACCCAGAGATCATTAGTTGCAACCGGGAAATAGAAAAAAACATTGATTAGACACCCAGTACACTTATTTATCCTTAGGCCTTTTTAATAAGAGGGTCCCGGAGCCTTAACCGAAACAACAGCATGAAAGAAGACATATGTCATCCTTTTGAATAATAGATTACAGGAAAGGCATTGATTTTAGAAACCCACAGATCATTAGTTGCAATCGGGAAATAGAAAAAAACATTGATTAGATACCCAGTACACTTATTTATCCTTAGGCCTTTTTAATAAGAGGGTCCTGGAGCCTCAACCGAAACAACAGCATGAAAGAGGACATATGTCATCCTTTTGAATAATAGATTACAGGAAAGGCATTGATTTTAGAAACCCACAGATCATTAGTTGCAACCGGGAAATATAAAAGAACATTGATTAGACACCCAGTACACTTATTTATCCTTAGGACTTTTTAATAAGAGGGTCCCAGAGCCTCAACTGAAACAACAGCATGAAAGCGGACATATGTCATCCTTTTGAATAATAGATTACAGGAAAGGCATTGATTTTAGAAACACAGAGATAATTAGTTGCAACCGGGAAATCTAAAAAAAACATTGAATAGACACCCAGTACACTTCATTATCCATAGGCCTTTTTAGCAGAGGCTCCAGGACCCTCAACAAAAACAAGAGCAGAGAGCTGGGCATAGGAGTACAATGGAGTTAAACAATAATAATGTGAAGGGGAAGATTGCAGAGTTGTGGCATTTTAATTTTGTTATCGTGGGAAGTACTTGTAATGACCTTGCTCTGGTGAATCCATATCGCAAATGTGTTTTTTAAAGCACTGTTTGTCTATTTTTTGAATATCAGCATTTGGTAAATGAAGCTCAACTTAAGGCTGGTGAGAACCAACCTTTCTTCTGGCTGTTTGCAAATGTTGTGGCTCTGGACAAACATGTGAATAAGGGGCCATCAGCCATATTCTGCACGCAACCCCTTTGATGATTGACGATAAACATGTGTCACCTGCAATCAGCGCTCGTTACGTCTGTCTAAATCATCTTCCTGGTATGGACAGGCCACTGTTTCCCACAGCAAGTCCGAAGCTTGAACTACAAGATTGTCTTGAGTATAGTAGGAAACCAAAGTTTATTTAATTCTGTACTATCACCACAAAAGCTGAACTTCTTGAACCAAGGAAAATGCAAGCAATTTCATGTGCTTATGGATGACAAGGACGTCCTGTCCTGTGGTGCACAGAGATGGAGAGGATCTTGGGCCTCCCTGTACACTATCCAGATGTCTCCAACATCACCAGAAACACAAGACAGCGACTCTTGGGAAGTTCCTGGAGTGTTCCGGTAGCCATCTCTTTGCGCCCCGAAAGGAATACTTTATCAGTGTTTTTGTATACATCCGACAACAGCTTCGGAGACTGTGGTGACGCACATGTTATTTACTGTTGTTCCAGCTGTGGCAATATCAATTGGCATTAAAAAGGTAAGATTTGGGGGGGCAGAGCCTATAGCTGTTGCGGTAGGACGTGTGTTTGAGGAGCTCCAGGTCTTACAAGTTACTTTGGAGTTAGTTTTCAACCTTAATTTAATTTTGTTTTTGGGATTCATAGTCACACTTTCTGGGGCTATCCAAGAGGAGCCTGGAGATACCTTACTCATATCGGCTTACCTATGTTCCTCAGCTGACTGCATTACAGCTAGCCGCGACACTGAGAGGCCTCTCTAGCCTGATAGTGCTGTCAAAGCTGCCGCCAATATACCCCCCCAGGACCCTGGGTTATGAAACCAGTTCTATAGTAACTGGACAACTCGTTAATCACAACTATTGACAAAGAGAAGGAAAAGCACTAGTCACCCCTTGTATCAACGGGTACGGAGACCTGTATTTTGCCTTTCCAATATGGCGCTGGACACCAAACTAATCCTGAATGAAAAAAAAAGGTAAGATTTGGAGACTAGTGACGCACATTTTATGCACGCTGTGGCAATTGCAATTTGCATTAAAAAGAATCTGCTAACAACCACTACCTAGGACCACACCTGACTCCTGAAGTCATGCTTCAGTTATTAACGCAAGTTAAATTAATTTTTTTTTTTTTTATTATGCTCAGCAGATTCAAAACATACCATTCTTCTAGTCATATCACACGACATGTCAAAATGCTGCATGGAAAATGGCAGTGTGCAAAGTCATAATCTTAGTGAACCTATAAGTGCATTCAATTTTCTAAAATAAACAAAAATACAGAGAAAAAAAAAAAAGGAAAGAGGACATATGGTATCCTTTTGAACAATAGATTACATTTAAGGCATTGATTTAAGAAACCCAGAGATAATTTGTTGCAAACGGGAAATCTAAAAAAACCTTGATTAGACACCCAGTACACTTATTTATCCTTAGGCCTTATTAACAGAGGCTCCAGGACCCTCAACAAAACCAGCAGCAGGAAAGAGGACATATGGCATCCTTTTGAAAATTAGATTTCTGGAAAGGCATTGATTTTAGAAACCCGGGGATAATTTGTTTCAACCGGGAAATCTAAAAAAACATTGATTTGACACCCAGTACACATATTTATCCTTAGGCCTTTTTAGCAGAGGCTCCAGGACCCTCAACAGAAACAACAGCATGAAAGAGAACATATGGCATCCTTGTGAACAATTGATTACAGTTAAGGCATTGATTTTAGAATCCCAGAGATCATTCATATGAACCGGGAAATAGAAAAAAACATTGATTGGACACCCAGTACACTTCTTTATCCTTAGGCCTTTTTATCAGAGGCTCCCGGAGCCTCAACAGAAACAACAGCATGAAATATGGCATCCTTGTGAATAATAGATTACAGGAAAGGCATTGATTTTAGAAACCCGGGGATAATTTGTTGCAACCATGAAATCTAAACAAACATTGATTAGACACCCAGTACACTTATTTATCCTTAAGCCTTTTTAGCAGAGGCTCCAGGACCCTCAACAAAACCAGCAGCAGGAAAGAGGACATATGGCATACTTTTGAAAATAAGATTACAGGAAAGGCATTGATTTTAGAAACACAGAGATCATTAGTTGCAACCGTGAAATCTAAAAAAACATAGATTAGACACCCAGTACACTTCTTTATCCTTAGGCCTTTTTATAAGAGGCTCCCGGAGCCTCAACAGAAACAACAGCATGAAAGAGGACATATGGCATCCTTGTGAATAATAGATTACAGGAAAGGCATTGATTTTCAAAACCCGGGGATAATTTGTTGCAACCGTGAAATCTAAAAAAACATAGATTAGACACCCAGTACACTTCTTTATCCATAGGCCTTTTTATAAGAGGCTCCCGGAGCCTCTACAGAAACAACAGCATGAAAGAGGACATATGGCATCCTTGTTAATAATCGATTACAGGAAAGGCATTGATTTTAGAAACCCGGGGAAAATTTGTTGCAACCGTGAAATCTAAAAAAACATTGATTAGACACCCAGTACACTAATTTATCCTTAGGCCTTTTTAGCAGAGGCTCCAGGACCCTCAACAAAACCAGCAGCAGGAAAGAGGACATATGGCATCCTTTTGATATTTAGATTACAGGAAAGGCATTGATTTTAGAAACCCGGAGATAATTTGTTGCAACCGGGAATTTGATTCAAACAAATGATTCGATGGACACCCAGTACACTTCTTTCTCCTTCTGCCTTTTTATAAGAGGGTCCAGGACCCTCAAAAAAAACACCAGCAGGAAAGAGGACGCATGGCATCCTTTTGAACAATAGAGTACAGGTACAGCATTGATTTTACAAACCCAGAGATAATTTTGGTCAAATGTGAAATAGAAAAAAAAATTGAGTGGACACCCAGTACACCTCTTTCTCCTTAGGCCTTTTTATAAGAGGGTCCAGGAACCTCAAACAAAATACTAGCAGGAAAGAGAACATATGGCATCCTTTTGAACAATGGAGTACTGGTATGGCATTGATTTTAGAAACCCACAGATAATTGTTTGGAAAAGTGAAATAGCCCCAAAAACCATGCTTGGACTACCACTCCAGGTCGTTCTCCTACAGCTTTTTTATAAGAGGGTCCAGCACCCTCAACAGAAACAACTGCAGGAAACACCACCACATATGCCATCCTTTTGCACAAGCGAGTACAGGTATGGCATCCATTTTAGAAACCCAGAGATAATTGAGAGGAACCAGGAACATTTTTTTAAAAATTTGATGGGGCACCCATTACAGGTCGTTCTCCTTCAGCCTTTTTATACCATGGGCCACGACCCGCAACAGGCACAACATCATGAAACACCACATACGCCACCCTTTTGCACAATAGAGTACAGGTATGGCATAGATGGAACACGGAGATAATTTAGAGCAACCAAGAGACAGATAAAGATGTTCGGTCGTTCCTCCTCCTTCAAATTTGTGGCATTTTGAGTTCAATTTAATGGTCCACCAGATATGAGTGGTGTGCTAAGTTGTACAATTCGTAGCAGTTTAATCACTAGTGTTATGTGCCTTATTTTTTTTATTTGAGTTTTGTACCCACAGAGCTGCAGCAGAGGTCAGAAAAGAGAAAATTTGGGTATTGTTGTAGCAACTGCTGTAGCAGCGGCCAGAAAAATGTATGTTTGTAAAACATTTATAAAGTGCCCTAAAAGCTTGTGGCTTGAACACTAGTTGTTGGTGGATAAGTCAAGCAAGTCCTCCGGCTTTATAAAAAAAATAAAAAAGGCCAGCCTGTGTACCAGTTGTAACCCAAGCCAGCTCATCTCATCATCAGGCCTTTTTTATTCAAATGTATCACCCAATGCCAGTCCCTTCGGGATCCATCCCTCATTCATTTTTATAAAAGTGAGATAGTCAAGGCTTTTTTGACCTAGGTGACTTCTCTTCTCAGTGACAAAACCTCCTGCTGCACTGAAAGTCCTTTCGGACAGGACACTTGAAGTGGGGCAGGTCAGAAGTTCCATTGCAAATTGGGATAACTCAGGCCACAAGTCCAGCCTGCACACCCAGTAGTCAAGGGGTCCATCGCTCCTGAGAGTGTCGAGATCCGCAGTTAAAGCTAGGTAGTCTGCTACCTGTCGGTTGAGTCTTTCTCTAAGGCTGGATCCCGAAAGGCTCTGATGGTGCATGGGAGTTAAAAAGGTACGCATGTCCTCCATCAACAAAACGTCAGGAAAGCATCCTGTCCTTGCCGCCGTGGTCGTTGGAGGAGGAGGATTCATTTCATCTCTTCCCCTGTTACATTCCCGTGGTGCTGTGACATCACCCTTATACGCTGTGTAAAGCATAGTTTTTTTAATTTATTGTTAAAATGCTCCATCCTTTCCGACTTGCGGGAATTTGGTAATATTTCAGGCACTTTATGCTTATACCGGGGGTCGAGGAGCGTGGACACCCAGTACAGGTCGTTCTCCTTCAGCTTTTTTATACGAGGGTCCCTCAACAGGCACAACAGCATGAAAGAACCCATTTGAACAAGGTTGGATGCCGAGCTAATCATGTCCTGTTCCTCCTCCTCACTGATCTCACTGATGGTATCTTCTTTCCCCCAGCTATGTACAACACTACGGGTACCAGAGAGGTGACAACAACGAGCACCCTGGGATGCCTGTTGTGCTCGGTCTTCCTCCTCCTCCTCCTCCTCAAAGCCACATTCTTTCTCTGACTCCTCTTCCTCACAATCCTCTTCCTGCATTGCCGCAGGTCCAGCAAGCGATCCTGATTCGGCTGTTTGTGGGGGTGATGGACACCACAACTCTTCCTATTCCTCTTCACGCTCATCTACTGCCTGATCCAGCACTCTTCGCAGGGCACGCTCCAGGAAGAAAACAAATGGTATGATGTCGCTGATGGTGCCTTTGGTGCGACTGACAAGGTTTGTCACCTCCTCAAAAGGACGCATGAGCCTACAGGCATTGCGCATGAGCGTCCAGTAATTTGGAAAAAAATATCCCCAGCTCCCCAGAGGCTGGCCTAGCACCCCTGTCATACAAATACTCATTAACAGCTTTTTCTTGTTGGAGCAGGCGGTCAAACATTAGGAGTGTTGAATTCCACCGTGTCCGGCTGTCGCAAATCAAGCGCCTCACTGGCAGGTTGTTTCAACGCTGGATATCGGACAAGTGTGCCATGGCCGTGTAGGAATGCCTGAAATGGCCACACACCTTCCTGGCCTGCTTCAGGACATCCTGTAAGCCTGAATACTTATGGACAAATCGTTGTACAATTAGATTACACACATGTGCCATGCACGGCACATGTGTCAACTTGCCCAATTTCAATGCCGCCACCAAATTACTTCCATTGTCAGAAACAACCTTGCCAATCTCCAGTTGGTGCAGACTCAGCCACTGATCCACCTGTGCATTCAGGGCGGTCAGGAGTGCTGGTGCGGTATGACTCTCCGCTTTCAGGCAAGTCAACCCCAAGACAGCGTGACACTGCCGTACCCGGGATGTAGCATAGTACCTGGGGAGCTGGGGGGTGCCATAGATGTGGAGCAAGACGCAGAAGTTGAAGAGGACTCAGCCGAGGAAGAGGTTATGGAAGAGGATGGAGTAGGAGGGAGTAGAGGAGGTAGCAGCAGGCCTGCCTGCAAGTTGTGGCGGTGTCACCAACTCTTCTGCAGAGCCACGCATTCCATGCTTGTCAGAAGTCAGCAGGTTTACCCAATGCGCAGTGTAGGTGATATACCTGCCCTGACCATGCTTTGCAGACCAGCTATCCGTGGTCATATGGACCCTTGCCCCAACGCTGTGTGCCAGACATGCCATAACTTCCTTTCTCACAACAGAGTACAGGTTTGGGATTGCCTTTTGTGAAAATAAATTTCTGCCAGGTACCTTCCACTGCGGTGTCCCAATAGATACAAATTTTTTGAAAGCATCAGACTCCACCAGCTTGTATGGTAAAAGCTGGCGGGCTAAGAGTTCAGACAAGCCAGCTGTCAGACGCCGGGCAAGGGGGTGACTTTGAGAAATTGGCTTCTTACGCTCAAACATGTCCTTGACAGACACCTGACTGTGGGCAGATGACCAGGAACTGCTATGTAAGAGAGACTGACTTGAGGATGGTTGAGAGGGAGCAAGGAGGACAGCACTGGTTGACGTGGCTGAAGATGCTGGAGCAGGAGGAGGAGGGCGGCTTTCACTTTGTGTGCTGCTTCTACTCATGTGTTCTTCCCATCGGCCTTTGTGATGGGAGAGCATGTTCCTTCGCAAAGCAGTTGTACCTAGGTGGCTGTTGGACTTCCCACGACTCACTTTCTTTTGGCACAGGTTGCAAATGGCATCGCTGTTGTCAGAGGCAGACACATAAAAAAATGCCACACTGCTGAGCTCTGTGATGACGGCATTCTGGTGGTGGCAACAGCATGCGTTGATGGGCGTCAGCGTGCTGTCTGACTGACCCCTGGTGACGATGCATGCTGTCTGACTGTGCCACTAGCTCCTTGAGACGACCTCCCCATGCTTCCAAATCATCTCCTAATCCTCCTCTCTGTCTCCCCATCTGAACTTTCCCCCTCTTCTTCTTCTCTTCTAGCAGGCACCCACGTGACATCCACCGACACATCATCATCAACCGCTTCACTTGTATCTGAAACATCAAGAAAGGAAGCAGCAGCGGGTACAACATCATCATCATCATCACACTGTACCTCCATGTCGGCAATGCTGCCTGACTGAGACTGATCACTATTATCTACATCCTCTGTCAATGATGGTTGCGCATCACTCATTTCTTCAAAATGATGTGCCAATAACTCCTGTGAAAGATCAAGTGAAGCGGCTGTGGTGCTAGTGTTGGTGGTGGCGACAGGCGGGGGAGTGGCACTGGTCACTTGAGACCTGCCCAAAACACAGCTGGACGTAGATGGTGCGTCGTTTAGGAGGACTAGCAGCGGAAGCTGAAGAAGATTGGGTGTCCTGTGTTAGCCATTCAACTAGGTCCTCCTCAGAAGTTTTCGCGTCCCCCCTGGCACCTGGCATCTGAACAATGTGCATATTTGTAGGGTCTAAAGGAATCACAGCACCACGACCACTACCACGGAACCTGCGGGGTGGCCTGCCTCTGCCTGTCATTTTTTTTAAAATGGACACTAACAATACTATTACACCAATTGAGTGGTGGCACTGTGAAAGTGGGCACAGTATATGCTGTGAGACTGACAACAACAAAAAAGACAGATGTTTTAAAAATCACAAATTGTTAATTTTTTAAAATATTACAAGTACTGTGACAACAAATATGATTGTTTGGCACTAGTTGGCAAATGGGCCTGTCTGGCACACACGCTGGGAGAAAGGAAACTGCAATTCAATGGCACTAGAAGACTGAAGAATCACAGTCAAAACAGTTATGATTAACAAAAATTCCAATCCTGTTACAATAAATATGATTGGTGGCACTAATTGGCTAGTTGGGACTGGCACACAGGCAGGCAGGAGGAAAATGCAATTCAAGGGCACTAGTAGACTGCGGATTGACAGTCAAAACAGTGATGATTGACAAATTTTGCAATACTGTTAAAAGAAATATGATTAATGGTACTAATTGGATAGTTGGGCCTGGCACACAGGCTGGCAGGCAGTAGAAAAGTGCAATTCAATGGCACGAGCAAACTGAGGATTCACAACAACTATTACCAAAAATTTAAATTTTTAATTATTAAGTATACTGTGACAACAAATATGATTGGTGTAAATATTTTTCAAGTAGGCCTGGCACACAGGCTTGGAAGGCAGTAGAAAAGTGCAATTCTAGGGCACGAGCAAACTGAGGAATAAGATCATCATCATTCAACAATCGAGAATTTTTTAATTTTAATTAGTAACTATACTGTGACAAAATATTATGATTGGTGTAAATAGTTGGCAAGACGGCCTGGCACAAAAGTCTGGCAGGCAGGAGGTAGATGCAATTCAAGGACACAAGGGGACTGATTACTGACAGTCAAAACAGTGATGATTGACAATTTTTGCAATACTGTTAAAAGAAATATGATTGCTGGCAATAATTGGCTAGGTGGGCCTAGCACACAGCAGGCTGCAAGGCAGGAGGAAAGTGCAATTCAATGGCACCAGCAAACTGAGGATTCACAACAACTATTACCAAAAATTTTAATTTTTAATTATTAAGAATATTGTAACAACAAATATGATTGGTGTAAATATTTTTCAAGTAGGCCTGGCACACAGGCTTGGAAGGCAGTAGAAAAGTGCAATTCTAGGGCATGAGCAAACTGAGGATTAACATCAACAATCAAGAATGTTTTAATTTTAATTAGTAACTATACTGTGACAACAATTATGATTGGTGTAAATAGTTGGCAAGGCGGCCTGGCACAAAAGGCTGGCAGGCAGGAGGTAAATGCAATTCAAGGACACTAGGAGACTGAATACTGACAGTCAAAACAGTGATGATTGACAATTTTTGCAATACTGTTAAAAGAAATATGATTGCTGGCAATAATTGGCTAGGTGGGCCTGGCTCACAGCAGGCTGCAAGGCAGGAGGAAAGTGCAATTCAATGGCACCAGCAAACTGAGGATTCACAACAACTATTACCAACATTTTTAATTTTTAATTATTAAGAATACTGTGACAACAAATATGATTGGTGTAAATATTTTTCAAGTAGGCCTGGCACACAGGCTTGGAAGGCAGTAGAAAAGTGCAATTCTAGGGCACGAGCAAACTGAGGATTAAGATCATCAACAATCAAGATTTTTTTTAATTTTAATTAGTAACTATACTGTGACCAAAAATTATGATTGGTGTAAATAGTTGGCAAGACGGCCTGGCACAAAAGTCTGGCAGGCAGGAGGTAGATGCAATTCAAGGACACTAGGAGACTGATTACTGACAGTCAAAACAGTGATGATTGACAATTTTTGCAATACTGTTAAAAGAAATATGATTGCTGGCAATAATTGGCTAGGTGGGCCTGGCTCACAGCAGGCTGCAAGGCAGAAGGAAAGTGCAATTCAATGGCACCAGCACAATGTTAATTTTGACGGCTAATTTCAATTTAGTCTTAGTTTTAGTCTTTTGACAAAAATGCCATTTTAGTTTTAGTCGTATTTTAGTCATCTGAATTAATATAGTTTTAGTCCAGTTTTAGTCGATTGAATCTCTGTTAAAAGAAATATGATTGCTGGCAATGATTGGCTAGGTGGGCCTATCACACAGCAGGCTGCAAGGCAGGAGGAAAGTGCAATTCAATGGCACCAGCAAACTGAGGATTCACAACAACTATTACCAAAAATTTTAATTTTTAATTATTAAGAATATTGTAACAACAAATATGATTGGTATAAATATTTTTCAAGTAGGCCTGGCACACAGGCTTGGAAGGCAGTAGAAAAGTGCAATTCTAGGGCATGAGCAAACTGAGGATTAACATCAACAATCAAGAATGTTTTAATTTTAATTAGTAACTATACTGTGACAACAATTATGATTGGTGTAAATAGTTGGCAAGGCGGCCTGGCACAAAAGGCTGGCAGGCAGGAGGTAAATGCAATTCAAGGACACTAGGAGACTGAATACTGACAGTCAAAACAGTGATGATTGACAATTTTTGCAATACTGTTAAAAGAAATATGATTGCTGGCAATAATTGGCTAGGTGGGCCTGGCTCACAGCAGGCTGCAAGGCAGGAGGAAAGTGCAATTCAATGGCACCAGCAAACTGAGGATTCACAACAACTATTACCAAAAATTTTAATTTTTAATTATTAAGAATACTGTCACAACAAATATGATTGGTGTAAATATTTTTCAAGTAGGCCTGGCACACAGGCTTGGAAGGCAGTAGAAAAGTGCAATTCTAGGGCACGAGCAAACTGAGGATTAAGATCATCAACAATCAAGATTTTTTTAATTTTAATTAGTAACTATACTGTGACCAAAAATTATGATTGGTGTAAATAGTTGGCAAGACGGCCTGGCACAAAAGTCTGGCAGGCAGGAGGTAGATGCAATTCAAGGACACTAGGAGACTGATTACTGACAGTCAAAACAGTGATGATTGACAATTTTTGCAATACTGTTAAAAGAAATATGATTGCTGGCAATAATTGGCTAGGTGGGCCTGGCTCACAGCAGGCTGCAAGGCAGGAGGAAAGTGCAATTCAATGGCACCAGCAAACTGAGGATTCACAACAACTATTACCAAAATTTTTAATTTTTAATTATCAAGAATACTGTGACAACAAATATGATTGGTGTAAATATTTTTCAAGTAGGCCTGGCACACAGGCTTGGAAGGCAGTAGAAAAGTGCAATTCTAGGGCACGAGCAAACTGAGGATTAAGATCATCAACAATAAAGAATTTTTTAATTTTAATTAGTAACTATACTGTGTCCAAAAATTATGATTGGTGTAAAAAGTTGGCAAGACGGCCTGGCACAAAAGGCTGGCAGGCAGGAGGTAGATGCAATTCAAGGACACTAGGAGACTGATTACTGACAGTCAAAACAGTGATGATTGACAATTTTTGCAATACTGTTAAAAGAAATATGATTGCTGGCAATAATTGGCTAGGTGGGCCTGGCTCACAGCAGGCTGCAAGGCAGGAGGAAAGTGCAATTCAATGGCACCAGCACAATGTTAATTTTGACGGCTAATTTCAATTTAGTCTTAGTTTTAGTCTTTTGACAAAAATGCCATTTTAGTTTTAGTCGTATTTTAGTCACCTGAATTAATATAGTTTTAGTCCAGTTTTAGTCGATTGAATCTCCAGTAGATTTTAGTCGACTAAATCTCCAGTAGATTTTAGTCAACTAAAATCTAAGGGGTTTATTTAAAGTGTAATGCATTATTTAAGCATTTCTCTATCATTTGCAAACTGATTACATACTCCAGGAGTAAACATAACATCTGTTAATATTTATGGTATTAAGGTTTAAACATGCAATACAGACACAGATTTAACCGTTGTGATATATAACATCTTTATTAAACTTAAAATTAAATAAAACCAAGTTTCATAAACAAACAGAAGTGCAACTTTAAAATATAAAAAAAAAACTGTAAACTGTATTGACTGTATTGAACATATTGCCCAATATAAAAACTTTAACAGTTCTCTGTTAATAATTAAAACAAGTATCAAGTAACTCAACACAACGAAAAGTTTCTGCAGCTAGCACAGGCACAGCATAACTTAAACCCATATTTGTGGGTTATTCTTATTTCTATAGGAAGAATCAATTGATTGTTTACAGATTCGAAGAAGGTTCGGCAACGATATTAGCACTGCTCAAAAACGTCAAAACTAATTATATACTCCTGGAGTAAAGGTTTATTAACCTGTTTTTATTTATGGTATTAAGGTTTGAACATGCAATACAGATTTAACAGATTTAACTGTTGTGGTATATAACATCTCTTTATTTATCTTAGAATTTAATAAAATTAAGTTTTGTAAATGTTACATAAGAGCAGTACTTGGATATGGATTGATTATAAAAACTTGCATTAAAAAATTTAGTCAGCAAATTTTGATTTAGTTTTAGTCATAGTCTTTTGAATAAAATGTCATTTTGATTTAGTTTTAGTCATAGTTTTTTGACTAAAATGTCATTTTAGTTTTAGTTGTATTTTACTCATCAGAATTTCTTTAGTTTTATAGTCATTTTAGTCTAGTTTTAGTCGACGAAATTAACACTGCACCAGCAAACTGAGGATTCACAACAACTATTACCAAAAATTTTAATTTTTAATTATTAAGAATACTGTCACAACAAATATGATTGGTGTAAATATTTTTCAAGTAGGCCTGGCACACAGGCTTGGAAGGCAGTAGAAAAGTGCAATTCTAGGGCACGAGCAAACTGAGGATTAAGATCATCAACAATCAAGAATTTTTTAATTTTAATTAGTAACTATACTGTGACCAAAAATTATGATTGGTGTAAATAGTTGGCAAGACGGCCTGGCACAAAAGGTTGGCAGGCAGGAGGTAGATGCAATTCAAGGACACTAGGAGAATGATTACTGACAGTCAAAACAGTGATGATTGACAATTTTTGCAATACTGTTAAAAGAAATATGATTGCTGGCAATAATTGGCTAGGTGGGCCTGGCTCACAGCAGGCTGCAAGGCAGGAGGAAAGTGCAATTCAATGGCACCAGCAAACTGAGGATTCACAACAACTATTACCAAGAATTTTAATTTTTAATTATTAAGAATACTGTCACAACAAATATGATTGGTGTAAATATTTTTCAAGTAGGCCTGGCACACAGGCTTGGAAGGCAGTAGAAAAGTGCAATTCTAGGGCACGAGCAAACTGAGGATTAAGATCATCAACAATCAAGATTTTTTTTAATTTTAATTAGTAACTATACTGTGACCAAAAATTATGATTGGTGTAAATAGTTGGCAAGACGGCCTGGCACAAAAGTCTGGCAGGCAGGAGGTAGATGCAATTCAAGGACACTAGGAGACTGATTACTGACAGTCAAAACAGTGATGATTGACAATTTTTGCAATACTGTTAAAAGAAATATGATTGCTGGCAATAATTGGCTAGGTGGGCCTGGCTCACAGCAGGCTGCAAGGCAGAAGGAAAGTGCAATTCAATGGCACCAGCACAATGTTAATTTTGACGGCTAATTTCAATTTAGTCTTAGTTTTAGTCTTTTGACAAAAATGCCATTTTAGTTTTAGTCGTATTTTAGTCATCTGAATTAATATAGTTTTAGTCCAGTTTTAGTCGATTGAATCTCTGTTAAAAGAAATATGATTGCTGGCAATGATTGGCTAGGTGGGCCTATCACACAGCAGGCTGCAAGGCAGGAGGAAAGTGCAATTCAATGGCACCAGCAAACTGAGGATTCACAACAACTATTACCAAAAATTTTAATTTTTAATTATTAAGAATATTGTAACAACAAATATGATTGGTATAAATATTTTTCAAGTAGGCCTGGCACACAGGCTTGGAAGGCAGTAGAAAAGTGCAATTCTAGGGCATGAGCAAACTGAGGATTAACATCAACAATCAAGAATGTTTTAATTTTAATTAGTAACTATACTGTGACAACAATTATGATTGGTGTAAATAGTTGGCAAGGCGGCCTGGCACAAAAGGCTGGCAGGCAGGAGGTAAATGCAATTCAAGGACACTAGGAGACTGAATACTGACAGTCAAAACAGTGATGATTGACAATTTTTGCAATACTGTTAAAAGAAATATGATTGCTGGCAATAATTGGCTAGGTGGGCCTGGCTCACAGCAGGCTGCAAGGCAGGAGGAAAGTGCAATTCAATGGCACCAGCAAACTGAGGATTCACAACAACTATTACCAAAAATTTTAATTTTTAATTATTAAGAATACTGTCACAACAAATATGATTGGTGTAAATATTTTTCAAGTAGGCCTGGCACACAGGCTTGGAAGGCAGTAGAAAAGTGCAATTCTAGGGCACGAGCAAACTGAGGATTAAGATCATCAACAATCAAGATTTTTTTAATTTTAATTAGTAACTATACTGTGACCAAAAATTATGATTGGTGTAAATAGTTGGCAAGACGGCCTGGCACAAAAGTCTGGCAGGCAGGAGGTAGATGCAATTCAAGGACACTAGGAGACTGATTACTGACAGTCAAAACAGTGATGATTGACAATTTTTGCAATACTGTTAAAAGAAATATGATTGCTGGCAATAATTGGCTAGGTGGGCCTGGCTCACAGCAGGCTGCAAGGCAGGAGGAAAGTGCAATTCAATGGCACCAGCAAACTGAGGATTCACAACAACTATTACCAAAATTTTTAATTTTTAATTATCAAGAATACTGTGACAACAAATATGATTGGTGTAAATATTTTTCAAGTAGGCCTGGCACACAGGCTTGGAAGGCAGTAGAAAAGTGCAATTCTAGGGCACGAGCAAACTGAGGATTAAGATCATCAACAATAAAGAATTTTTTAATTTTAATTAGTAACTATACTGTGTCCAAAAATTATGATTGGTGTAAAAAGTTGGCAAGACGGCCTGGCACAAAAGGCTGGCAGGCAGGAGGTAGATGCAATTCAAGGACACTAGGAGACTGATTACTGACAGTCAAAACAGTGATGATTGACAATTTTTGCAATACTGTTAAAAGAAATATGATTGCTGGCAATAATTGGCTAGGTGGGCCTGGCTCACAGCAGGCTGCAAGGCAGGAGGAAAGTGCAATTCAATGGCACCAGCACAATGTTAATTTTGACGGCTAATTTCAATTTAGTCTTAGTTTTAGTCTTTTGACAAAAATGCCATTTTAGTTTTAGTCGTATTTTAGTCACCTGAATTAATATAGTTTTAGTCCAGTTTTAGTCGATTGAATCTCCAGTAGATTTTAGTCGACTAAATCTCCAGTAGATTTTAGTCAACTAAAATCTAAGGGGTTTATTTAAAGTGTAATGCATTATTTAAGCATTTCTCTATCATTTGCAAACTGATTACATACTCCAGGAGTAAACATAACATCTGTTAATATTTATGGTATTAAGGTTTAAACATGCAATACAGACACAGATTTAACCGTTGTGATATATAACATCTTTATTAAACTTAAAATTAAATAAAACCAAGTTTCATAAACAAACAGAAGTGCAACTTTAAAATATAAAAAAAAAACTGTAAACTGTATTGACTGTATTGAACATATTGCCCAATATAAAAACTTTAACAGTTCTCTGTTAATAATTAAAACAAGTATCAAGTAACTCAACACAACGAAAAGTTTCTGCAGCTAGCACAGGCACAGCATAACTTAAACCCATATTTGTGGGTTATTCTTATTTCTATAGGAAGAATCAATTGATTGTTTACAGATTCGAAGAAGGTTCGGCAACGATATTAGCACTGCTCAAAAACGTCAAAACTAATTATATACTCCTGGAGTAAAGGTTTATTAACCTGTTTTTATTTATGGTATTAAGGTTTGAACATGCAATACAGATTTAACAGATTTAACTGTTGTGGTATATAACATCTCTTTATTTATCTTAGAATTTAATAAAATTAAGTTTTGTAAATGTTACATAAGAGCAGTACTTGGATATGGATTGATTATAAAAACTTGCATTAAAAAATTTAGTCAGCAAATTTTGATTTAGTTTTAGTCATAGTCTTTTGAATAAAATGTCATTTTGATTTAGTTTTAGTCATAGTTTTTTGACTAAAATGTCATTTTAGTTTTAGTTGTATTTTACTCATCAGAATTTCTTTAGTTTTATAGTCATTTTAGTCTAGTTTTAGTCGACGAAATTAACACTGCACCAGCAAACTGAGGATTCACAACAACTATTACCAAAAATTTTAATTTTTAATTATTAAGAATACTGTCACAACAAATATGATTGGTGTAAATATTTTTCAAGTAGGCCTGGCACACAGGCTTGGAAGGCAGTAGAAAAGTGCAATTCTAGGGCACGAGCAAACTGAGGATTAAGATCATCAACAATCAAGAATTTTTTAATTTTAATTAGTAACTATACTGTGACCAAAAATTATGATTGGTGTAAATAGTTGGCAAGACGGCCTGGCACAAAAGGTTGGCAGGCAGGAGGTAGATGCAATTCAAGGACACTAGGAGAATGATTACTGACAGTCAAAACAGTGATGATTGACAATTTTTGCAATACTGTTAAAAGAAATATGATTGCTGGCAATAATTGGCTAGGTGGGCCTGGCTCACAGCAGGCTGCAAGGCAGGAGGAAAGTGCAATTCAATGGCACCAGCAAACTGAGGATTCACAACAACTATTACCAAGAATTTTAATTTTTAATTATTAAGAATACTGTCACAACAAATATGATTGGTGTAAATATTTTTCAAGTAGGCCTGGCACACAGGCTTGGAAGGCAGTAGAAAAGTGCAATTCTAGGGCACGAGCAAACTGAGGATTAAGATCATCAACAATCAAGATTTTTTTTAATTTTAATTAGTAACTATACTGTGACCAAAAATTATGATTGGTGTAAATAGTTGGCAAGACGGCCTGGCACAAAAGGCTGGCAGGCAGGAGGTAGATGCAATTCAAGGACACTAGGAGACTGATTACTGACAGTCAAAACAGTGATGATTGACAATTTTTGCAATACTGTTAAAAGAAATATGATTGCTGGCAATAATTGGCTAGGTGGGCCTGGCTCACAGCAGGCTGCAAGGCAGGAGGAAAGTGCAATTCAATGGCACCAGCAAACTGAGGATTCACAACAACTATTACCAAAAATTTAAATTTTTAATTATTAAGAATACTGTGACAACAAATATGATTGGTGTAAATATTTTTCAAGTAGGCCTGGCACACAGGCTTGGAAGGCAGTAGAAAAGTGCAATTCTATGGCACGAGCAAACTGAGGATTAAGATCAACAATCAAATTTTTTTTAATTTTAATTAGTAACTATACTGTCTTTGACAACAATTATGATTGGTGTAAATAGTTGGCTAGACGGCCTGGCACAAAAGGCTGGCAGTGGCACGTAGGAGGTAAATGCAATTCAATGGCACTAGGAGACTGAATATTTGCAATCCAAAAAATTATGATTTTTATTTTTTTATATACTGTTACAAGAATTATCATTGGTGCCACTAATTGGCTAGTTGGGCCTGGCACACAGGCTGGCAGATATGAGTCGTGGATGGTAGGTAGGGCAGCAATTTAACACAGTATGCTGTGTAAGTGACAAAAACACAGGCCTGATAGAAAATTAAGTTAGATTACACTAGCAAAATATTTAAACATTTTAGAATTTAATATTAAAATTATGTTAAGAAGTGCAATGCACATATGACTCTATGAGTGGTCGCACTGGCTGGCTGCTACATAGGGCAGCAATTAACAACAGTATGCTGTGTAAGTCAGATAGACAGTTAGACACAGGCCTGATAGAAAATAAAATTAGATTACACTAGCATAATGATTTAAAGACTTTATTTTGGGAATTTAAAGAAAAAGGTTAAGCACATACATATGAGTCGTGGCTGATAGCCTTGGAAGGGCAGCTATTAAAAACTGTAGGCTCTGTAAGTCAGATACACACACGCCTGATAGAAAATACTATTAGATTACACTAGAAAAATGATTTAAATTATTTTTTTGGGGGGGAAATTAAAAAAAGTTTAAACACATATGAGTCGTGGCTCATAGACTAGGGAGGGCAGCAAGTAAACACAGTAGGCTCTGTATGTCAGCAAAACACATAGGCCGGATAGAAAATGATATTAGATTACACTATCAAACAAATTTAAACTTTTTTTTTCTATTTAAATTAAGGTGAAGAAGATATGAGTGCTGGGTGTCTGCCTGGCACAGACCAATTAACCAAAAGACTGAAAAAAAATGAGGTATATTAATGCTGAGTGAGCCTGAGAGACACAGGCCTGATAGTAAATGTAATTAGATTACACTAGCAAAATATTTTTTTATTTTTTTTTAATTTAAAATAATGTTATAAACGAATATTAACACTGATGGCTGGCACAGAGCAATGAACCAGAGTATATGCTGTGTGACACACGCCTGATAGAAAATGAAAAAAAATTACACTAGCAAAATAATTAAATTTTTTGGTTAGTTAAATTTAAACTAATGTTGTTAGGGAGATATCAGTGGTGGCAGTAATCACAGCATATGCTGTGAGCCTTAAACACACAGCCTGAAAGCCAGGCAAATGCTAATAAAAAAAACCGAAAAAAAAAAAAAAAAACGGCACGAAATATAGCCCTAAAAAGGGCTTTTTGGGGTGCTGTGCTTGCAGCAGAGATGAGTGGAGTCCTTCTGGACTGTAAATACACTAGCCTAGCTATGTTTTTCCTATTAATGTCAGGAGCAAAAACACAACACATCCTCTCATTAAGAAAGCAAGGTCGTTATGAGTCTAAAATGGCGGATTCTGAGTAGCTGGGAGGGTCTGTGAGGGAGTGTCTGATGTTGATTGGCTCTAATGTGTCAGGCGGCTGTGACATAAAGGGTCAAAGTTTCCTCAATGATGACACATAGGGGCGGATCGAACATCGCCATGTGTTCGCCCACAAACGCGAACGCGAACAAGCTATGTTTGCTGTGAACCGTTCGCGGGCGAACAGTTTGGGACATCATTAGTTACATTGCGTTACGGCAAAAAAAGTGTGCGGTGCAGCTAAACCTGCAAGACTCGTAATACCAGCGGTAGTGAAAAAGAGCCTTAACGCTGCTTTTTCACTCATACCGCAAAACTCGTAATCGAGCCGTATGTTTTACTTTATTTAAATTATACTGATCCTACTGATATTATTGATGGAAGATATTAATGTATTTAAATGGACATTAAACACAAAAAAAATATTTTATGATTCATGCTATTTTAAACAACATTACAATTTACAAATTGTAACAATTTACAATTTACATTACTTTGCTTTATTATTTATACATCCTTTGTTGAAGAAATAGCAACACACATGGGTGAGCCACACACACGTCTATGTTCAGCCACCAATTAGCAGCTACTAAGCCTATTATCTAGATATGCTTTCCAGCAAATAATATCAAGAGAATGAAGCAAATTAGATAATAGAAGTAAATTAGAAAGTTGTTTAAAATTGCATGCTCCTTCTAAATCATGAAAGAAAAAAATGTAGGTTTCATGTCCCTTTAAGGTTTTTGTTTCATTAAATAAAAAACAATAAATTCCTGCATTTTACTAAATTTAATGGGTTGCATTTAAGAACAGATCTAAATCATCCCTGACTGATTCATCTGGGGTGATTGTCAAGCCCTGGAGAACAGGGGGGAGGGCTGCACAATCAAATATCTGTGCAATGATAAATGCAGGTGGCAGATACCACCTTGTTAGCCTCAGTAAGGACAGACAAGTTCCCTGGCTGGGAACCTTGTCCACCTGCTACTTGATAAATAGGCCCAACATTGTAGAAAAATATAATGGAAACAGCTACAGATTCTATTTTAAAAAGTAAAAGAAGTAATTTTCCTTCAACTCTCTTAGCAACACATATGATTGAGTTCCTTATTATAAGAAGGAATTGTTCTAGTTTGGAAACATTTTAGGTTAGAGAAAAGGAAGTATGAATGAGACTAAGAAGATTTAATATACACAAAACACATCATGAGGCTGTTCCCCAGGGACAGTTTGTTTGTCTGGAAATTAGAAGCAGTATGATAGTTATGTCATCTTTTTTTAGGGCATATCATAGACACTATATAGAGGTTATACACATTGTGAACAAACCCATTGAAAACTAAAAATGAATTTGTAACTGTTCTGGCTGTCAGGTTTAGATTAGTTGGAGAAGGGTCCTAATGGTTTGTAAAAAAATAAAGCAAAGTTATTTTACACAGACAAAAAGGATGACCAAATGAAAATCTGTGAGAAGCACAAATCTCTTGATATTACTCCTATCATTCTTATCATAAGTGTTTTAAGGAAGCGAGTGTTGTTCCTATTGAGACAAAACAGGTTTATGACCTTTGCCTTAGAATGCTGAAGCAACAAAAAGTACATACTGTAGTGTAGACATTTCTATAAAAGATTTAAGGGTTCTATTATAAGAACATTTGTATAACATTAGAAATGGCCCCAAGGTTTTATTGAAAAGCAGTGATGTATAACCGCATTTGGTATGTTGGGTTTCACAGTATATCCCCTTAATGACCGAGGACGTGCAGGGTACGTCCTCAAAAAAAAGGCAGTTAATGCCTGAGGACGTACCCTGCACGTCCTCGGTGTGGAAAGCAGCTGGAAGCGATCCTGCTCGCTTCCAGCTGCTTTCCGGTTATTGCAGTGATGCCTCGATATGGAGGCATCCTGCAATAACACTGTCTGGCCATCCGATGCAGAGAGAGCCACTCTGTGGCCCTCTCTGCACCGGACATCGATGGCCGGTATCGTTGGTGGGTGGGAGCCGACTTGGGAGGCGGGTGGGCGGCCATCGATGGGCCGGGTAATGTAGAGGGGGGCGGGATCGGGGGCAGGGCTGATGGGGGCGCGCACGGGCGCGCGCGCGTGCACGGGGGGCGGCGGGCGGGCGCGTGCACGGGGCGGGAGCGGGTGGGAACGCTACACTACAGAAACTATAACTTATTAAAAGTTTGAAAAATGCTGTATTAAAATTATAATATATATAAATCGGAGGTATCTAGGAGGGGGTGGGGGGTTGGTCTTTGCTGGGGCAGGGAGCTACACTACAGAAAAGGGGAAAAAATAAAAAATATCAGTCATTTTATTCTAAACTGGGTACTGGCAGACAGCTGCCAGTACCCAAGATGGCGGCCATTAAGGCAGAGGGGGAGAGTTAGAGAGCTGTTTGGTGGGGGATCAGTCAGGTTGGGGGCTAAAGGGGGGTCCTACAGAGCAGCATATGTAAATATGCCTTTTCTTAAAAAAAAAAAAAAGCCCAAATATTGCTTTTATTTTAGTACTGGCAGAGTTTCTGCCAGTACTTAAGATGGCGGGGACAATTGTGGGGTGGGGGAGGGAAGAGAGCTGTTTGGGAGGGATCAGGGGGTCTGATGTTTCAGGTGGGAGGCTAAGCTCTACACTAAAGCTAAAATTAACCCTGCAAGCTCCCTACAAGCTACCTAATTAACCCCTTCACTGCTAGCCATAATACGCGTGATGCGCATTTAGCGGCCTAAGTACCAAAAAGCAACGCCAAAGCCATATGTGTCTGCTATTTCTGAACAAAGGGGATAACAGAGAAAAATTTACAACCATTTATGCCATAATTGCACAAGCTGTTTGTAAATAATTTCAGTGAGAAACAAAAAGTTTGTGAAAAAGGGAACTTTTTTTTTTATTTGATCGCATTTGGCGGTGAAATGGTGGCATGCAATATACCAAAATGGGCCTAGATCAATACTTTGGGTTGTCTGCTACACTACACTAAAGCTAAAATTAACCCTACAAGCTCCCTACAAGCTCCCTAATTAACCCCTGCACTGCTGGGCATAATACACGTGTGGTGCACAGCGGCATTTAGCGGCCTTCTATTTACCAAAAAGCAATGCCAAAGCCATATATGTCTGCTATTTCTGAACAATGGGGATCCCAGAGAAAAATTTACAACCATTTATGCCATAATTGCACAAGCTGTTTGTAAATAATTTCAGTGAGAAACCGAAAGTTTGTGAAAAAGTGAACGATTTTTTGTATTTGATCGCATTTGGCGGTGAAATGGCGGCATGAAATATACCAAAATTGGCCTAGATCAATACTTTGGGATGTCTTCTAAAAAAAAATATATACATGTCAAGGGATATTCAGGGATTCCTGAAAGATATCAGTGTCCCAATGTAACTAGCGCTAATCTTGAATAAAATGGTTTGGAAATAGCAAAGTGCTACTTGTATTTATGGCCCTATAACTTGCAAAAAAAGCAAAGAACATGTAGACATTGGGTATTTCTAAACTCAGGACAAAATTTAGAAACTATTTAGCATGGGTGTTTTTTGGTGGTTGTAGATGTGTAACAGATTTTGGGGGTCAAAGTTAGAAAAAGTGGTTTTTTTCCATTTTTTTCTCATATTTTATAATTTTTTTTACAATAAATTATAAGATATGTTGAAAATAATGGTATCTCTGGAAAGTCCATTTAATGGCGAGAAAAACCGTATATAATATGTGTGGGTACAGTAAATGAGCAAGAGGAAAATTACAGCTAAACACAAACACCGCAAAAATGTAAAAATAGCCTTGGTCCCAAACGGACAGAAAATGGAAAAGTGCTGTGGTCATTAAGGGGATATTACAAAAATAATATGAAAGATCACAGGTTCTTTCTTTTTAGGTAAAACATATCCTGTATTGAAAACTTGATAAAAACAAGGCTAATGTAGAAGAAGCAAATATTGAGCTAATTGTACGGTGTATTCGTCTTAGAAAAATAACTAGGGACATAGAGAAAACCTTATTGCAAGTGGAAAGTTGTTAAATGTAATCACAATGTATGAATTGAATTAACAAATGAGTTTGTCTTATTTATGAAGTGGAATTAACTTATTTTGCATGACGTAACTTATTGATCTTATTTGTATGAGAATTTTTTAGCTAGTGTGGAAAATGATGTATGCTTTGAACAGTTTATCAAGTATAAGGGTCTACCAAATAAAGATGTGAGACCTAAAATGACACCGCTTTGTGCTAAGTAAGGTGAGCTTGAATGACTAAATATATGAATTTTGTAATGATAAGATTTTAAAACTGTGGAAAAATCATCATCTTTTTGAAGTTTATGTTGTACGGACTAACTGAGCTATCTCTTGTAAAAAAAAAGAGCTAAATCAATGTGAGTTAAAGGCCTTATGAATGCATTGATCTAGAATCAGTTTCAATGTTTATCTCTCTCTCTGTCTTCCTCTGAGTATATATATATATTAAATGTTGGAACTAATAAAATGCTTCAAAGAATTTGAGAGTGGAGTCGTATATGACATATATATATAAAATTGGTCACCGAGCATGGGCAAGTCTGTGATTGGTGGTTGAAAAAGCTTTTGTGAAACACAGATCAAGTGAGAGCTTTGCTGAAACGATATGGGACAGTATATTGTTTAAGATTTATACATTTCATTTGATAATTTTGAACATATTTTTTTGGGAGGGGTTTTTAAATTGGATTATTACACATTTCAACTGTTTTATACATAAAATTGTTACAGCTTTCCAAGATATTGCTGGTCCTGAGCCTTTACCGGTATGCTTTTCAACAAAGAATACCAAGATATTTAAGGAAATGTGATAACAGAAGTATGGTACATTGAAAAGTCTCTGAAAATTGCATGCTCCTCATGAAAGTTTAATTTTGACTTTTATGTCCGTTTATCGGAGAGATGTTGCTTTTCCCCAATGCGTTAGAGAACTCTGGGTAAGATTTAATATACAATATCTCATGCTTTTTGCTGCCAGTACTGTGTTTCTTGTCACTAATAGACAGTTTTTATGTATGTTTATTATTTTGCTGAATTTTCATTGATATAGACAACTTTTTTTGGTTGTAAGTTAACTGGAATGGAACACTGCTAGGCATATATTAGATATACATAAACTTTGTCGCTGTTTTTTTTTAAATCAAAAATATGGTTTATTGTAAAAATCGGATTTAAATTTAATACCTTTTATTCGCCGACTCCTCCCCAACGATACTTCCTGCTTTTCCATTGTGTGGCGATTAGAGCGGACATGCCCGCTCTATATGTATCTCCTAAAGCGCGCTACAGAGAAACACTTGATTTGCGCTATCTGGTCCTTGATACATAGAATACACTGAGTGACTAAACTCATTGTGTACTATTGGATCAGAGAGTTGGATTGTTGCGATCGTAGAAGCATTGAAATATCAATACAGTTATATTTACAGGATACTTACAAAGTAATAGGTTATTAATATTTATAACACCCAGCAATAACATGTATAATTGATTTAATAAATATACTATATATATTATTTACTGAGTAAATTGAAGCTCAAGTATGAATATTTGAAAGATATAAATAAAATAATTTCACTAAACAATGGGCTATAATACATTAGTTATTTTAATCATTTATAAGTATTTATTGGAACAAAATGAAAATCAATACTTCTGTGCGATGTACAAATACTATCGAATTGGTTACATAGGGAATTAGATTGTCAATACATAATTAGCACAATAAATAATCGTAATGAATAAGAATAAATACAATTTTCTTAACATAATTGATTAATCACTTATATCTGTTAAATAAGTCTGCAAATTACTGTTATAAGATGAATATTTCTCCACTTTATACAGTGCTTCGCTATGGCCTAGATTTAGAATTTGGCGGTAGCCGTCAAAACCAGCGTTAGAGGCTCCTAACGCTGGTTTTAGGCTACCGCCGGTATTTGGAGTCAGTCAGGAAAGGGTCTAACGCTCACTTTCCAGCCGCGACTTTTCCATACCGCAGATCCCCTTACGTCAATTGCGTATCCTATCTTTTCAATGGGATCTTTCTAACTCCGGTATTTAGAGTCGTGTCTGAAGTGAGCGTTAGAATTCTAACGACAAAACTCCAGCCGCAGAAAAAAGTCAGTAGTTAAGAGCTTTCTGGGCTAACGCCAGTTCATAAAGCTCTTAACTACTGTGCTCTAAAGTACACTAAAACCCATAAACTACCTATGTACCCCTAAACCGAGGCCCCCCCACATCGCCGCCACTCTAATAAATTTTTTTAACCCCTAATCTGCCGACCGCCACCTACGTTATACTTATGTACCCCTAATCTGCTGCCCCTAACAACGCCGACCCCTATATTATATTTATTAACCCCTAATCTGCCGCCCCCGCTATCGCTGACCCCTGCATATTATTATTAACCCCTAATCTGCCGTCCGCACGCCGCCGCCAGCTACATTATAGCTATGTACCCCTAATCTGCTGCCCCTAACACCGCCGACCCCTATATTATATTTATTAACCCCTAATCTGCCCCCCTCAATGTCGCCTCCACCTGCCTACACTTATTAACCCCTAATCTGCCGAGCGGACCGCACCGCTACTATAATAAAGTTATTAACCCCTAATCCGCCTCACTCCCGCCTCAATAACCCTATAATAAATAGTATTAACCCCTAATCTGCCCTCCCTAACATCGCCGACACCTAACTTCAAGTATTAACCCCTAATCTGCCGATCGGAGCTCACCGCTACTCTAATAAATTTTTTAACCCCTAAAGCTAATTTTAACCCTAACCCTAACACCCCCCTAAGTTAAATATAATTTTATTCTAACGAAATAAATTAACTCTTATTAAATAAATTATTCCTATTTAAATCTAAATACTTACCTGTAAAATAAACCCTAATATAGCTACAACATAAATTATAATTATATTATAGCTATTTTAGGATTAATATTTATTTTACAGGCAACTTTGTATTTATTTTAAACAGGTACAATAGCTATTAAATAGTTAAGAACTATTTAATAGCTAAAATAGTTAAAATAATTACAAAATTACCTGTAAAATAAATCCTAACCTAAGTTACAATTAAACCTAACACTACACTATCAATAAATTTATTAAATAAAATACCTACAATTACCTACAATTAAACCTAACACTACACTATCAATAAATTAATTAAATACAATATCTACAAATAAATACAATGAAATAAACTAACTAAAGTACAAAAAATAAAAAAGAACTAAGTTACAAAAAATAAAAAAATATTTACAAACATCAGAAAAATATTACAACAATTTTAAAACTAATTACACCTACTCTAAGCCCCCTAATAAAATAACAAAGACCCCCAAAATAAAAAAAATGCCCTACCCTATTTTAAATTACTAAAGTTCAAAGCTCTTTTACCTTAGCAGCCCTGAACAGGGCCCTTTGCGGGGCATGCCCCAAAGAATTCAGCTCTTTTGCCTGTAAAAAAAACACATACAATACCCCCCCCACATTACAACCCACCACCCACATACCCCTAATCTAACCCAAAGCCCCCTTAAATAAACCTAACACTAAGCCCCTGAACATCTTCCTACCTTATCTTCACCATACCAAGTTCACCGATCGATCCAGAACAGCTCCTCCGATGTCTTGATCCAAGCCCAAGCGGGGGGCTGAAGATGTCCATGATCCGGCTGAAGTCTTCATCCAAGCGGGAGCTGAAGAGGTCCATGATCCGGCTGAAGTCTTCTATCAACAGCATCTTCAATCTTCTTTCTTCCGGATCCATGTTCATCTTGCAGACCTCCGACGCGGAACATCCTGCTGGCCCAACGGACTACTGATGAATGAAGGCTCCTTTAAGGGACGTCATCAGCCAATCAGATTGAGCTCGCATTCTATTGGCTGATCGGAACAGCCAATAGAATGCGAGCTCAATCTGATTGGCTGATTGGATCAGCCAATCGGATTGAACTTGATTCTGATTGGCTGATTCCATCAGCCAATCAGAATTTTCCTACCTTAATTCCGATTGGCTGATAGAATCCTATCAGCCAATCAGAATTCGAGGGACGCCATCTTGGATGACGTCCCTTAAAGGAGCCTTCATTCGTCGGTAGTCCGTCGGGCCAGCAGGATGTTCCGCGTCGGAGGTCTGCAAGATGAACATGGATCCGGAAGAAAGAAGATTGAAGATGCTGTTGATAGTAGACTTCAGCCGGATCATGGACCTCTTCAGCTCCCGCTTGGATGAAGACTTCAGCCGGATCATGGACATCTTCAGCCCCCCGCTTGGGCTTGGATCAAGACATCGGAGGAGCTCCTCTGGATCGATCGGTGAACCTGGTATGGTGAAGATAAGGTAGGAAGATCTTGAGGGGCTTAGTGTTAGGTTTATTTAAGGGCGGTTTGGGTTAGATTAGGGGTATGTGGGTGGTGGGTTGTAATGTTGGGGGGGGGGTATTGTATGTGTTTTTTTACAGGCAAAAGAGCTGAATTCTTTGGGGCATGCCCCGCAAAGGGCCCTGTTCAGGGCTGGTAAGGTAAAAGAGCTTTGAACTTTAGTAATTTAGAATAGGGTAGGGCATTTTTTTATTTTGGGGGTCTTTGTTATTTTATTAGGGGGCTTAGAGTAGGTGTAATTAGTTTAAAATTGTTGTAATATTTTTCTGATGTTTGTAAATATTTTTTTATTTTTTGTAACTTAGTTCTTTTTTATTTTTTGTACTTTAGTTAGTTTATTTCATTGTATTTATTTGTAGATATTGTATTTAATTAATTTATTGATAGTGTAGTGTTAGGTTTAATTGTAGGTAATTGTAGGTATTTTATTTAATTAATTTATTGATAGTGTAGTGTTAGGTTTAATTGTAACTTAGGTTAGGATTTATTTTACAGGTAATTTTGCAATTATTTTAACTATTTTAGCTATTAAATAGTTCTTAACTATTTAATAGCTATTGTACCTGGTTAAAATAAATACAAAGTTACCTGTAAAATAAATATAAATCCTAAAATAGCTATAATATAAATATAATTTATATTGTAGCTATATTAGGATTTATTTTACAGGTAAGTATTTAGCTTTAAATAGGAATAATTTATTTAATAAGAGTTAATTAATTTTGTTAGATTTAAATTATATTTAACTTAGGGGGGTGTTAGTGTTAGGGTTAGACTTAGCTTTAGGGGTTAATACATTTATTAGAATAGCGGTGAGCTCCAGTCGGCAGATTAAGGGGTTAATGTTTGAAGTTAGGTGTCGGCGATGTTAGGGAGGGCAGATTAGGGGTTAATACTATTTATTATAGGGTTAGTGAGGCGAATTAGGGGTTAATAACTTTATTATAATAGCAGTGCGGTCCGCTCGGCAGATTAGGGGTTAATAAGTGTAGGCAGGTGGAGGCGACGTTGTGGGGGGCAGATTAGGGGTTAATAAATATAATATAGGGGTCGGCGGTGTTAGGGGCAGCAGATTAGGGGTACATAGGGATAATGTAAGTAGCGGCGGTTTATGGAGCGGCAGATTAGGGGTTAAAAATAATATGCAGGGGTCAGCGATAGCGGGGGCGGCAGATTAGGGGTTAATAAGTATAAGGTTAGGGGTGTTTAGACTCAGGGTACATGTTAGGGTGTTAGGTGCAGACGTAGGAATTGTTTCCTCATAGACAACAATTGGGCTGCGTTAGGAGCTAAACGCGGCTTTTTTGCAGGTGTTAGGTTTTTTTTCAGCTCAAACAGCCCCATTGTTTTCTATGGGGGAATCGTGCACGAGCACGTTTTTTAAGCTGGCCGCGTCCGTAAGCAACTCTGGTATCGAGAGTTGCAGTGGCGGTAAATATGCCTGTACGCTCCCTTTTTGGAGTCTAACGCAGCCATTCTGTGAACTCTCAATACCAGAGGTATTTAAAAGGTGCGGCCAGAAAAAAGCCAGCGTTAGCTACGCGGGTCGTTACCGACAAAACTCTAAATCTAGGCGTATGTAAGCAGCGGTATATCAACTTACTTAGCAATGGATCTAAAGGATTGAAACAGAGCATGCGCGTTCATGAACGCGCATATTCACTAAACAAAAGATTTTTTCTTTGCCACATTCACATATTATAGCATGAGTGTGCTAGAAAAAGGGCCTGGACCCCCGGGGTCAACATTAATTAGAAGATTGTTGAATTGTCATCCGTGGCAAAGAATTAGAATAACTAGGGTGGAGAAACGGCGGTAATATTTATTTGTTTAAAACATTAGTATTGAAAATATAAGCCTTTATTGATATAAGCCTTTATTTTTTGATGAATTAAACTTATGCTTATTTGTGATAAACTTTCAATTGCGTTGCACACTCTGCTCGACTTTACATTCACTTTAACTAATCAAGTTTATAACTTGTAAATATTAATCAATTTATAGTTTCCTCCTAATTATATTACCATAGTACACATTAAAAATGTAAATGTATACTATATCTTTCTTCCCAATAACAAAATGTGAAACAAATAAAAAATACTTTACTGTATTATATTTAATAAACATATATTATATATAAGTACACCTCATGCACAGCACTATCCGCAAGATTACGAGTTTTGTGTTAGAAGCTATGTGGTGCTAACAAGCAGTTTTTTCTCACCGCTCACTTACCAGCAGCGCTGGCTGCGACGTTGGGGACGGCAGATTAGGGGTTAATAAGTATAATGTAGGTGGTGGCAATGTTAGGGGCGGCAGATTAGGGGTTAATAATATTTAACCCCTTAAGGACAAAGGCCATTTTTCAAGTAAAAAAAAAAACTTTCATGATTTAAATAGGGTATGCAATTTTAAACAACTTGCCAATCTACTTTTATCACCAATTTTGCTTTGTTCTCTTGGTATTCTTAGTTGAAAGCTAAAACTAGGAGGTTCATATGCTAATTTCTTATACCTTGAAGACTGCCTCTAATCTGAATACATTTTGACCACTAGAGGGCATTAGTTCACATATTTCATATAGATAACATTGAGCTCATGCACGTAAACTGACCTAGGACTGAGCACTGATTGGCTAAACTGCATGTCTGTCAAAAGAACTGAAATAAGGGGGCAGTCAGCAGAAGCTTAGATACAAGATAATTACAGAGGTAAAAAGTATATTAATATAACTGTGTTGGTTGTGCAAAACTGGGGAATGGGAAATAAAGGGATTATCTTTCTTTAAGGACCAGGGCTATTTTTAAATTTCTGCGGTGTTTGTGTTTAGCTGTAATTTTCCTCTTACTCATTTACTGTACCCACACATATTATATACCATTTTTCTCGCCATTAAATGGACTTTCTAAAGATACCATTATTTTCATCATATCTTATAATTTACTATAAAAAAATATAAAATATGAGGAAAAAGTGGTAAAAAACACACTTTTTCTAACTTTGACCCACAAAATCTGTTACACATCTACAACCACCAAAAAACACCCATGCTAAATAGTTTCTAAATTTTATCCTGAGTTTAGAAATACCCAATATTTACCTGTTCTTTGCTTTTTTTGCAAGTTATAGGGCAATAAGTACAAGTAGCACTTTGCTATTTCCAAACCACTTTTTTTTCAAAATTAGCGCTAGTTACATTGGGACACTGATATCTTTCAGGAATCCCTGAATATCCCTTGACATGTATATATATTTTTTTAGAAGACATCCCAAAGTAATGATCTAGGCCCATTTTGGTATATTTCATGCCACCATTTCACCGGCAAATGAGATCAAATAAAGAAAAAATTCACTTTTTCATAATTTTTTTCACAAACTTTAGGTTTCTCACTGAAATTATTTGCAAACAACTTGTGCAATTATGGCATAAATGGTTGTAAACGCTTCTCTGGGATCCCCTTTGTTCATAAATAGCAGACATATATGGCTTTGGCATTGCTTTTTTGGTAATTAGAAGGCCACTAAATGCCACTGCGCACCACACATGTATTATGCTCAGCAGTGAAGGGGTTAATTAGGGAGTATTGCGGGAGCTTCTAGGGTTAATTTTAGCTTTAGTGTAGTGTAGTAGACGACTCCAAGAATTGATCTAGACCCATCTTGGTATATTTCATGCCACCATTTCACCGCCAAATGCGATCAAATAAAAAAAAATGTTAATTTTTTTTACAATTTTAGGTTTCTCACTGAAATTATTTACAAACAACTTGCGCAATTATGGCATAAATGGTTGTAAATGCTTCTCTGGGATCCCCATTGTTCATAAATAGCAGACATTTATGGCTTTTGTGTTGCTTTTTGGTAATTAGAAGGCTGCTAAATGCTGCTGCGCATCACACGTGTATTATGCCCAGCAGTGCAGGGGTTAATTAGATAGCTTGTAGGGAGCTTGCAGGGTTAATTTTAGTTTTAGTGTAGAGATCAGCCTCCCACCTGAGAGATCCCCCCCCTGATCCCTCCCAAATATCTCTCTTCCCTCCCCCACCCCACAATTGTCCCCGCCATCTTAAGTACTGGCAGAAAGTCTGCCAGTACTAAAATAAAAGGCTTTTTTTTTATGAATTTAAAAAAAAAATAAAAAAAAAATATCTGTTTAGCTGTGATGGACCCCCCCCCCCCCTTAGCCCCCAACCTCCCTGATCCCCCCCAAACAGCTCTATAATTCATGCCCACATCCTATTTGCTGCCATCTTGAGTACTGGCGTCAACCGGCGTGCACATTGCACATTCAGGAACCGGATGCCCGGTAGCAATGGGCCGCCCACCCGCCTCCCTGCAGCTGCTCTCACCCACCAACGATCGGGCCCATCGCTACCGGTGTAGAGAGGGCCACAGAGTGGCTCTCTCTGCATCGGTTTTGGAAAAAAGGTATTGCAGTGATGCCTATATGTCGAGGCATCACAGCAATACCTTGAAAGCGGCTGCAAGCGATCAGGATCGCTTCCAGCCGCTTTAAACCCTGATGTCGTACAGGGTACGTCGCTGGTCTTTAAAGACCAGGTTGTGTGCGACGTACCCTGTACGACATGCGTCATTAAAGGGTTAACTAGTGTTTGCGAGTCGGGACTGACTTTAGAATGCATTAGGAATCTTGTCGGTTGAGGCTGTACTGCTCACTTTTTGTCCTCCCACGACAAACTTGTAATACCGGCGCTATGGAAGTCCCATAGAAAAAAAGAGTATATATATATATATATATATATATATATATATATACAGTATATATATATATATATACCCTTACATACATATTGTTCTATGTGAAGAACATTGGTATGTGAAATATTCATATTTTTATGTTGTGTTAGTGCAGTTGAGAATATGTGATCAGATTGGCGCCTGAGTAGGGAGTAAAGTTTTTTTTCCCCACTCTTTTTGTTCCATTGACTTCTATGGGGGAATACGTTAGCACACACTCAATATTCTAAGTTCAGCTTTTTATGTGTCTCAGTTATCGCAAAAGAGAAAAAATTGTTTACTTTCAACTTGTAATACGAGTGCTACCTGTCGCTTGCAAAAAGCTTACTTCTAGCGGAGTTAGCGCTTGAGCAGGAGCATTAAATACCTCTCCACTTGTAATCTGTCCCTCAGTTGGCTGAGGAAAGTGCTTGAAAATGCCCCACATTAAATTTTACATGAGTCAGATAGAGCTTGCAATTTTAATCAACTTTCCAATCTAGTTCTATTATCAATTTAGCTATGTTTTCTTGGCATCCTTTGTTGAAGAGATGATTTAGGAGCAGCAATGCACTACTAAAAGCTAGCTGAATTGGTGACTCAATGACAAGAAGCATATATGTAAAAAACAAATTAAAGTGATATGAACAGCGTAACCAAAACAATCAAAATTAACAATATATAACAAATGGGTATAAATATGCCCAAAACCGCAGTGGCCCTACTTAACAGTGGGCCCTGGTGCAAATTTTTTTGGGGTTGCCCCCCCCCCCAAAGCTACTTCATAAGTAAGCAATATTAATAATATGCATGCTGCTCTGTGTAATGGTTTTGAGGATAGTCATATAGATAGACAGATAGATAGATAGATAGATAGATAGATAGATAGATAGATAGATAGATAGACCTACACTAATAAAAGGCTCCTCTGCATTAGGACTATACACATTCTGCACACACCTATGGATAGAATGGCTGCTATAGGCCCCTCCAAGCCCTTGTCCCTGGTGCCTCTGCACCTGCTGCACCAATGGTGCAGATGTCTTTTTTGATTTGGTGAAACATACTATAAGAAGCGGGACTTTGCGAAGTGTTGTGGATTCGGCATTGACACTGAATCATATATCATATATTTGCATAAGTGTTGTAAAGGGACAGTCAACACCAAAATTATTATTGTTTAAAAAGATAGATAACACCTTTACAACACATTCACCAGCTCTGCGCAACCAACATTGTTATAGTAATATACTTTATAACATTTAAACCTCTAAATGTCTGCCTGTTTCTAAGCTACTACAGACATCCTCTAATCACATACTTTTCTATTAGCTTTTCACAACAAGAGACTGCTAGCTCATGTGGGCCATATAGAGAACATTGTGTTCACGCCCGTAAAGTTGTGCACGACACTGCACTAGTTGGCTAAAATGCAAGTCAATAGATCATAAATAAATAGCCATGTGATCAGGGGGCTGTCAAAAGATGCTTAGATACAAGTTAATCACAGAGGTAAAAAGTATATTAATATAACGATGTTGGTTATGCAAAACTGAGGAATGGGTAATAAAGGGATAATCTATCTTTTTAAACAATAACAATTTTGGAGTTGACTGTCCCTTTAAGTGTTCTGGCTGTAAGTCCTGTCCCCTGTGTATGTGGCAGATAACTTTTCTTCTGTTGCTGTTATTGTTTTAAAGTTTTAGTAAAAAGTTTTTATACTTACTTGCCGCAAAGAATTTGGAGCTGTGAAACACCACAATAACATCTATAGCAAACACTCAGCTAGATTACGAGTTTGGCGTTATGAGTGAAAAAGCATTGTTATGCTTCACAACAATGCTTTTTCCCTAACGCCGCTATTACAAGTTTTGCAGGTATAGGTGTACCGCACACCTGTTTGGCCGTCACGCAACGTTAGTACCGCACTTTTTAAAAAGTCCTTTTTTAATGTGACTTTCATAGCGCCGGTATTACGAGTTTGCCTGGGAGGCCAAAAAGTGAGTGGTACACTCTATAACGACAAGATCCGTATCGCCATCTAAAGTCAGTAGTTATGAGTTTTACGTTACAAATCTGTAGCATAAAACTCATAACTAAAGTGTTAAAAAGTACACTTACACCCATAAACTACCTATTAACCCCTAAACCAAGGCCCTCCCACATCGTAAACACTATAATAAAAATATTAACCCCTAACCTGCCACTCCGGATATCGGCGCCACTTAAAAAATGTATTACCTCTATTCCGCTGCTCCCTGACATTGTCACCACTATAATAAACCTATTAACCCTTAAACCGCTGCACTCCCGCATCGCAAACACTATTTAAAGATTATTAACCCCTAATCTGCCGTCCACCCACACCACCACTTTAATAAACCTATTAACCCCCAAACCTCTGGCCTCCCACATCACTAACTCTACCTAAATATATTAACCCCTAATCCTAACCCTAACGTAACCCTAACCCTAACACCCCCTAACAAATATAATTAAAATAAATCTAAATTAAACTTAAAATTATTTTCTAAATAATTCCTATTTAAAACTAAATACCTTTTTTATTATATGATTTATTGTTCCTTTTCTTTTTTATTGTTTGTTTATTTGTTAACTGCATTGTGTATGTGCAGTCTACGCAGCTGTAAAGTCATATTGAGTCGTAACTCTACCAGTACATGCAGTGTATAATTCTTTCTTTGCAAAATAAAACTATAGTTACATTATAGCTATCTTAGGTTTTATTTTTATTTCACAGGTATGTTTGTATTTATTTTAACTAGGTAGACTAGTAAGTAAATAGTTATTAACTATTTACTAACTACCTAGCTAAAATAAATACAAATTTACCTGTAAAATAAAACCTAACCTGCCTTACACTAAAACCTAACATTACAATAAAATAAATTAAATTAATACAATACAATTATCTAAATTACAAAAAAAAATAAACACTAAAATAGACACAAATTTTTTTTATCAAAAATTAAAACGAATTACACCTAATCTAATAGCCCTATCAAAATAAAAAATCCCCCCCCCCCAAATGCCATTTTCAGGGCAATGTTTAGCTTAGGTTTATTTAGATAGGTTTTTATTTGGGGGGTTTGGTTGTGTGGGTGGTGGGTTTTACTGTTGGGGGGTTGTTTGTAATTTTTTTTTTATATGTAAAAGAGCTGATTTCTTTGGGCAATGCCCTGCAAAAGGCTCTAGTTTAGTGTAGGCTAGGGTTTTTTTTTATTTTGGGTGGGCTTTTTTATTTTGATAGGGCTATTAGATTAGGAGTAATTTGTTTTTATTTTTGATAATTTTGTTTTTTATTTTGTGTAATTTAGTGTTTATTTTTTTGTAATTTAGATAATTGTATTTAATTAATTAAATTTATTTTATTTTATTGTAAGGTTTTAGTGTAAGGCAGGTTAGGTTTTATTTTACAGGTAAATTACATCAATCTCGATATTGCAAGCAATTAGTTATTTTTGCCCTAAGTAAAATCATACTGTGGGCTAAATTACAAGTGGACCGCTAAATTATCGCATTCCCGCAAACGGCAAATTTGCCCATTTGTGGGAGCACGATAATTAACCAGCCATTACTAGTAATGGCTGGTTATTGCTACCATGAGCTCGTGGCTGCTATTAGCGCTCAGAAAATTAACCAGAGATCCAATCTCTGGTTAATTTTCTAAAAGTTCCCCAAAATATCCTCAAAATAGAGGACATTTTAGATTTTTATTAAAAAAAATCTAGCTTTTTTAAACAAAAAAAAATGCACCAAGCAGTTTTGGGACTTTAAAGTTGGTGGGAGTGGGGTGTTAGAAAGCTGTATGTTCTCATAGACCTCAATGTAAATATATATGTATATGATTATATACAGTACATATATATGTATGTGTTAATATGTATATATACAAATATTAACACATGCCTGGCCTTACTAGGTGTGCTTTTTAAAGGATACCAGGAGAACAAAACAAATTTGATTATAAAAGTGAACTGGAAAGTTGTTTAAAATAGCTATCTGAAAAATGAAAGTTTAATTTTGCCTTTACTCTTCCTTTAAAGACCTGTGAGTGCAAGCTATTTTGTGGATCAAGGCTATACTACCTGCTGGCAGCTATCGTCATATAAAGGATGCGCAAGAGTAGAGGGAAGGTTTGCAGAAACACTTGCTTCTTCAGTGTAGCATTGGATTTGGAATCACAAGTCTAGAGCAGGGACAGAAATGGTCACTGGCTGGGAAATTTGTTCACCTGCAATTTGCTAAATGGTGACCTAAGGTGTAGTCATTGGCCCATATTTATCAAGCTCCATACTGAGCTTGAAGGGCCGTGTTTCTGGCGAGTTTTCAGACTCACCAGAAACACAAGTTATGAAGCAGCGGTCTAAAGAATCTAAAAAGCTTCAAGTGCTCCCTGAAGACTCTACTATTCAGGGACGCTTACAACCTACACTAACCATCCTATCTCCACTGCTATCCCCTAAAACCCCATAGCATGTAAGCCTATGAGCCCAGCTGTTTGTCATTCACCTTCATAAGAGCCGACTACAACAGTGCAACTTTCGGCAGGACCCTCTCTCCCCATTTGATCCCTGTAATTGTTTTTTTATATACCACCCATGTTCATAGCGCTGCGGAATCTGTTGGCACTCTACAAATACCTGATAATAATAATAATAATATTAATAATTAATAGGGCCTAGTGCGTAATAAGTTCAGCATCAAAAAGTACACTGAATTTCTCACATTGTAATTACAGATTGGGACAAGTTTATACACAGTCTGTATAATGCCATTATACTGTGTCTTCTCTATGCAGGAATTATATTATAGTGTCTGTATCTACTTTCCAATACAAGCCCATAAAAATATCCTAAACAGATGATTCATAACAGGATACAGCACAAACATGAGGTAAATAGCTTTATATTACCATTGTTCATATTGATATATTACCCTTTGTGATTTAATAGGATTTATAATAGAGTATTTATTTTAGGGTTTATTTTACAGAGTCCTAGTTATCAATCACCACAAAGTCATACAAAGACACAATAAACTCATTTTATTGTGCACAACAATCATTCCAGTTGCATTTTTTTCTAGTGGAACATACAGTATTAGGGGTTTCAACCTTTACTTACTTTGTTCTATTGCCTATTTAATTTTATATCATGGGCATTTAAAATTTAAACATACCTGAAAATTTAAAGTAAAATTAGTTTGAAAAATTGAAGTAAAATTAGTTTTAAGGTGTGCTCAACTCAACATTAAAGGGACACTACAGTAAAAAATAAACTTCCATGATTCAGATAGAGCATGCAAGCTTAAAAAAACACTTTAGAATTGGCGTTTCTTCAAATTACTACTAAGCATATGTGTTCAAAGTATATACATATATGAGCCTGTGATTGGTGGATGATGTCACATGATACAAGGTACAGAAAAATAGAAGCAAACTTTGAATTTGTAAAATAAAAAAATCTACTGCTCATTTGGAATTTAGAGTGCATGTTATTGCAGTGCCTTTTTATTAAGTACTTTTATTCATTAAGCATTTTGAAAGCATTTTGAAACTAACTTCCATAACACAACACATTCAATACAATAACAGTATAATATCTCATATGTATTATAACAAGGCAATTACAATACACAGAATCAGAAGGTGAGTAGATTAGGAGCTCCCTGTAAACACATTTGTAGTAGGGGACTAGCAGGATAGAAATAAGTAATATATTGCTGAGCTAGTAAACCAATTTGTTTACTAATAGTATTATGATAATTAGGTAAGTATAGAAAATGATACAAAAGAAAAATGATAAGGCTAAAGGGTTAAGTGGTCAGGTAGTACCTCACTGACAAAACTTATTCGAAAAACAAAAAACTGTAATATAACAAACAACATATCAAGAGTAATATTCAATCATTTAAAGGGACAAGCTACACCAGAATCTTTATTGTTCAAAAAGATAGATAATCCCATTATTAACCATTACTATTTTATATCTGTGATTACTTTGTATCTAAGCCTCTGAAAATTTATCTCAGTTCTCTTGACAGACTAGTATTTCAGCCAATCAGTGCTGACTAATAAATAACTCCATGGGAATGAGCACGATGGTATCTATATGACACACATGAACTAACCCTGTCTAGCTGTGAAAAACTGTTTTGCACTGAAATAAGAGGTGGCCTTCATGGGCTTAGAAATTAGCATATGAGCACACCTAGGTTTAGTTTTCAACAAACTATACCAAGAGAACAAAGCATAGTTGTTAATAAAAGTAAATTGGAACGTTGTTTAAAATTGCATGCCCTATCTGAAGCATTATAGTTTAATTTTGACTAGACTGACCTTTAAAATGTGTTCTGATTTACCGTTAAATTCATAATGTTGTCTCTCCAGCAAAAGAATATAAGAAACAAAATTAAGCCATTCGACATGGGACTGTATGTAAATTCCATGTAATTAATCTCTATGCACAATTAGGGCTAGATTTTAAGTAGAGCACAACATTATTAACACTATTGAGCACTTACTGCGCTCAAGTTAAATCAATAGCTCTCCTATTCTTGCACTTGTGTTACAAGTAAACTGTTAGCGTGCACGTTAAAGAGTCAGGTGTGTTAACATCTGGAGATCAGACAGGGGCGGCTGTGCTAAATCTTAGAGATGTGCATGGGAAACATTTTTGTTTCTTCCGAAATGTTCATTTCTTTAAAAAAAAATTGTTTTTGTTTTTGTTCATGGTCATAATCGTTTCAAACTAATATTATTAGAAATTTTCTTTTTAACAATTTTTTTGTTTTGAGCTACAGTGCAGATTTTGCCATTTTGAAGCTGTAATTAACTTTCACCTAGATTATGAGTTTTGAGCGCTATAGGAAAAGTAAAGAACACCACAAAAGTGGCGTTATTCAATTCCCTATAGCCCTGCTATTACAAGTTTAAAAAATCACTGCTTGTGTGGGCGATATGGAGATTTTAAGCTCCATACTGCTCCCAAAACAAATGCTGTGTTTGACGTGCTCATGCACGCTTTCCCGATAGACATCAATGGGGAGAGCCTGCAAAAAAAAGTCTAACAAATGTGATTGCGAAAACAAAAGTTCCGTAATGCAGCCCCATTGATGTCTATGGGGAAATAAAAATACTGTTTAAACCTAACACCCTAACATAAACCCCAAGTCTAAACACCCCTAATCTGCTTCCCCCAGCATCTCTGACACCTGCCTACAGTTATTAACCCCTAATATGCTGCTCCTGATATAGCCGCTACCTAAATACAATTATTAACCCATAATCTGCCGCTCCCGATATCGCCACCACTATACTACATGTATTAACCCCTAAACCGCCAGCCCCCCACATCGCAACAAGTTAAATTAAAATATATTAAACCCTAAACCTAACCCTAAACCTAACCCCTCCTAACTTTAACATAATTAAATTAGATCTAAATTAAATTTACAATTATTTACTAAATAATACCTAGTTAAAACTAAATACTTACTTACCAGTGAAATAAAACCTAAGCTAGCTACAATATAACAAATAGTTATATTGTATCTAGCTTAGGTTTTATTTTTATTTCACAGGTAAGTTTTTATTTACTTTAACTAGGTAGACTAGTTAGTAAATAAATAAAACCTAACCTGCCTTACACTAAAACCTACCATTACAAAAACTAAAAAACCTACCATTACAAAAACTAAAAAAACTGCCATCACAAAAACAGCTCTTTTACTCCAAAAAAATACAAACACCTCCTAAAAATATACATTATACAAAATAACAAACAAATTATCAAAAAAAATAAAAAAATTCTATTCTAATACCCATAAAAAAAACACCCCAAAATAAAAAACCTAATCTAGAATAAAATACCAATGGCCTTAAAAGGGCCTTTTGTGGGGTTTTCAGCCCCAAATAAAAAAACTATCTAAAATAACCTAATCTACCCATTGCCATGAAAGGGGCATTTCCCTTAAAAGGGCATTTAGCTCTTTTACTGCCCAGACCCTAAATTAAAAAATAAAACCCACTCAATAAACCCTTAAAAAAGCCTAACACTAACACCCTGACGATCTACGTTTGAAGTCCCACTTGAACGATCTTCATCCCGGCTTTATCCAAGCGGCAAGAAGTCTTTATTAAGGCGGCCTCTTCTATCTTCATCCAGCCGTCGAAGTCCTCATCCAGGTGGCAAGAATTCTTCTTCCAGGTGGCCTCTCCGATCTTCATCCAGCCGGCGCGAAGCGGGTCCATCCTAAAGACATCCGGCATAGAGCATCCTCTTTATATGGTCACTGCCGTACACTGATTCTTCAATGCAAGGGACACGATTCAAGATGGCGTCCCTTGCATTCCTATTGGCTGAAAAATTTGAATTAGCCAATAGGAATTAAGGCTGCTAAAATCAGCCAATAGGATTTAAGCAGCTCTCATTCTATTGGCTATGGATGAAGATAGAAGAGGCTGCATGGATCATGACTTTGCCGGCTGGATGAAGATCCTTCAAGCAGGACTTTAAAAACTGTAAGTGGATCGTCAGGGTGGGTTAGTGTTAGGTTTTTTTAAGGGTTTGTTGGGTGGGTTTTATTTTTTTTAGTTTAGGGTCTAGGCAGCAAAAGAGCTAAATGCCCTTTTAAGGGCAATGCCCATACAAATGCCCTTTTCAGGGCAATGGGTAGATTAGGTTTTTTAGATAGTTTTTTTTATTTGTGGGGGTTGGTTGGGTGGTGGATTTTACTGTTCGGGGGTTGGTATTTTTTACAGTTAAAAGAGCTGATATATTTGGGGCAATGCCCCACAAAAGGCCCTTTTAAGGGCCATTGGTAGTTTGTTGTAGGTTAGGTTTTTTATTTGGGGGGGGTTTTATGTTGATAGGGCTATTAGATTAGGTGTAATTCTTTTTAATTTTTGATAATTTGTTTGTTATTTTTCGTAATTTAGTGGGGTTTTTTTGTAATTTAGTTAGTTTCTATTTTTTGCAATTAGATACTTTTTGTAATTTTTTAGTGTTAGGATTTTTTATTGGTAGTTTAATTTAAGTTTAATAATTATAATAGTTTAATTGTTAATTTAAAATAAAAAATAATAATTTGACAGGTAAGTTTTAATGGAATTTTAGCAAGGGAAATTGTAATTTTAATATAAAGTTAGGGGGTCGTTAGGTTTAGGGGTTACTAGTTTAAATTAGATTATTTTTTTCGATTTGGGGTTAATACTTTATTTTAGTATATTTCGTTGTGGGGGGCTTGCGGTTTAGTGGTTAATAGGTTTATTATAGTGGCGGTGTGGGCGGACAACAGATTAGAGGTTAATAATATTTAAATAGTGTTTGCAATGCGGGAGAGCGACGGTTTAGGGGTTAATAAGTTTATTATAGTGGTAGCGATGTCGGGGAGTGGCGGAATAGGGGTTAATAAAAAATTTTAGTGGCAGCGATGTCGGGAGCGACAGATTAGGGGTTAATAAATTTATTATAGTGTTTGCGATGCGGGAGGGCCTCGGTTTAAGGGTTAATAGTTAGTTTATGAGTGTTAGTGTACTCTGTAACACATTAGTTATGAGTTTTATGCTACAGCTTTGTAGCATAAAAATCATAACTACTGACTTTAGATGGCGTTACGGATCTTGTTGTTTTAGGCTGTAACGATCACTTTTTAGCAAGAGCGCAAAACTCGTAATACCGGCACTATGGGAGTCCCATAAAAAAACATAATTTAGAATAGGGTAGGGCATTTTTTTATTTTGGAGGGCTTTGTTATTTCATTAGGGGGCTTAGAGTAGGTGTAATTAGTTTAAAATTGTTGTAATATATTTCTAATGTTTGTAAATATTTTTTTATTTTTTGTAACTTAGTACTTTTTTATTTTTTGTACTTTAGTTAGTTTATTTCATTGTATTTATTTTTAGGAATTGTATTTAATTTATTTATTGATAGTGTAGTGTTAGGTTTAGTTGTAGATAATTATAGGTATTTTATTTAATTAATTTATTGATAGTGTAGTGTTAGGTTTAATTGTAACTTAGGTTAGGATTTATTTTACAGGTAAATTTGTAATTATTTTAACTATTTTAGCTATTAAATAGTTCTTAACTATTTAATAGCTATTGTACCTGGTTAAAATAAATACAAAGTTACCTGTAAAATAAATATTAATCCTAAAATAGCTATAATATAATTATAATTTATATTGTAGCTATATTAGGATTTATTTTACAGGTAAGTATTTAGCTTTAAATAGGAATAATTTATTTAATAAGAGTTAATTAATTTCGTTAGATTAAAATTATATTTAATTTAGGGGGTGTTAGTGTTAGGGTTAGACTTAGCTTTAGGGGTTAATACATTTATTAGAATAACGATGAGCTCCAGTCGGCAGATTAGGGGTTAATGCTTGAAGTTAGGTGTCAGCGATGTTAGGGAGGGCAGATTAGGGGTTAATACTATTTATTATAGGGTTAGTGAGGCGGATTAGGGGTTAATAACTTTATTATAGTAGCGGTGCGGTCCGCTAAGCAGATTAGGGGTTAATAAGTGTAGGCAGGTGGAGGCGACGTTGAGGGGGGCAGATTAGGGGTTAATAGTGAAGGGGAACAATTTAACTTAACTTAATAACTTGTATAACCATATAAACAATCATAAATAAAGACACAGACCACTTCTTAATGGGAAACATTTCGACCGTCACAAGTCAAATTTTTATTAAAACTAACTTTAATAACTTTTTAGCCAACAGAACCGGAAATGGTGGCATAGAGCTAAATAAGCCCAGAACAGCAAGGAGGTCAACGGCCCAATGGGAACGAGCAGCAGAGGGGTCTCTGCTCAAAGGAAATGATGCTGAGGGGTTGCAGAGATCACGTGACCATCCCCCAGTGGGGAGAGAGGGAGGTTACCCCACGTGCACTTGAGGCCTACCAGCCCTCCCCTTTATGGCCACGACTCACCCCTACTGACCTTTTCCTGCGCAACAGGACCGAGACCTCCCGCTGCCAGGGTGTAATTCGTCAATCTCCACCTAAGAAGGATTCTAAGCTACCAAGCCGATCGAGCCGCATAGTCAGATATGGGAGATTACTAAATTTACCGCTATGGACTTATCAGAGGCCTAGGTTGACTAGCCATAGCCCTGTCATTAGCACGTGAGCCGCCATTGAATAGGACAAGGGGAATCAGGAGGGGGGGGAAACACTTCACAGCCTGGATCGAATGGAGAAGAGGAAGTTGGAAGGGGAACCTCAGCTTTTAACAAGGTAAGGAGGGGCCTGCCCTAACCTGCAACAATGTTGCACCTAGAACCCAACCCTCGATCTCCTATCCCACTTTCCTACAGCCTTAACCCTTAGCCTGCTACAGGCCCATGCTGGGCCCTACACGAACTTTAGTAAAAGAAAGAGAATGTGCTTTTTTAGCTATTAAGTTAGTACTGAAACAAAAAAATGGCCCTTTAAGAGACACTAGCAGCGGCAAGAAATTTTAGACTTAAAACTAATATTAAAAAATAAAGAACTTGCCTTAAAACTCAAAAATATTTAAAATATTTAAATAAGATCTGTAGATTAGAGATAAATAAATATATACACAAACACACAAGGTTCTGGTATATTATAATCTCTTTAAAGCAGGTAGTGGCACAAGCAATAGTGAGGGGGCACAGTCACACATGCACCGCTAGCAAAATGATAAACAATGGGCTGAGACTGTTAGGCAGTAAGTTAAAATTTCCTCTTTCACTCCGCCTTAGAATGTTTTTATTTATTGGCTAAAGCCAGCCTGCATCATAATAACAGCGTCCATAGACAAAAAAACTAAAATATAAAAGTAAATAATGTAAATTTATTTTCTTTTTCGTTTCATTTTCAGATGTTTCTGTTTTCAGTATGCAAAGGAAATAATAAAAATGTAATTTTCTTTTTACTTTTTTTTTAAAACGAATGCACATCCATACTAACTCCCGTTCTTCATAGACTTTTGTAATACACGCTAGTCACTACAAATGCATCTTTGCTCACACACTAATCTGAAAGTGCCCTAGGACAACTGTGCTAAATCCAAAAGGTGCGTTAAGAAATACTTAAAATATCTATATACTTCACTTTTAAGAATATGTGTGTGAATATATAGATAGATAGATAGATAGATAGATAGATAGATAGATAGATAGATAACTCTTTCAACAGCTCAACCCACCGGTGTCAGCTGCCTGGGTGCAAAAATATTCAGCAAATAACCTCTCAAAATGAATGCACTCTCAGGACTTTCCAAGTAGAATAACAAAGTTATTATTTATTGTGGAACGTTTTCGGGTATGTACTACCCTTCATTAGCATAACAAAAGTGAAATATATCAAACAATATATAGTCAAACAAATCACATACAATCAAACACACCCCAACCTGTATCATGAAGAAGTGGCGCCAAAATTAAGTGCTGGAACGCATACTTGCTTTCCACTGTTTCGAATAACCGGAAGTTCAATTACGTCACTTCCAGTTTCGCCGTAATACTCCGGCTCAGTTTCAGTGTAAACAAAGGCAACTCTGTGACATAGAAGTGAACCTTCACTTATGCTTATATTTATTATGTGTACTCTAACTTAATGTGATTGCTAGTGGTTTAGTGTATATAGATGCAAAACTGCCTGAAGTGTTATTTACTGGGAACAAATATTGGTAGTCATGGCTACCACCCATAACTTCCGGTCTCAACATCTATTACTGATCGCAAGTAGGAACAAGAAAAACATTTTAAACTACTTAGGAACTCTGTCCTTAATACATAGCCCAAATGTGTAAAAAAAACCTTAAATACATAACAACTCATCGTGATCTATTGTGTTTAATATGCCGGGGGATCTGTTTAGTTGTTAGGCTGTGTTTATTGCCACAAGTCATAGATTTAATTTTACTAGAATATTGGCAATTTACCATCCACATTGGTCCAGTGTAACATATGGCATGAATCACCCATAAATATTTAAAGTGCACCCTGCTTAGAAAAACTTGCATATATAAAAAAACAATACTATCTATAATTCGTACAGTCCCATACAATGATAATCTACTCGTGATTGTACCAACAATCTGTTAGTAGAGTTATCAAATGCTGTAGACTGGTACTGAACACTATGTATATCATACAACCACAGCCTAGTACATATAAATATTGGCATCAGACAATTATATACCCTGTCAGACCAGAGATCGTACGTAAATCTCATGATCCATATATTCGAATAGATATATGATATCTATGTCCATGGTTACTACTGACTTGTTGCTACTCCCTAGACACACGAATGGGTGGGTGGTTTAGTCACTCAACCACCCACCCATTCGTGTGTCTAGGGAGTAGCAACAAGTCAGTAGTAACCATGGACATAGGTGCATATACCATATACTTGGGATATATTGTGTTGTTTCTGTATTATATCATGTTTATTTGTTTGGTTATCTATTCGAACATATGGATGATGAGATTTACGTACAATCTCTGGTCTGACAGGGTATAAAATTGTCTGATGCCAATATTTATATGTACTAGGTTGTGGTTTTATGATATACATAGTACAACATCTAAGCTTTGATTATAAATATTTTGCCAATTGTTCATGCTTGTATAACATAAAGTGAGGGTGACTTTTGGGATAGGTCCCCCAGGGTCATAAGATAATAGGGATTTAAATGCCATTAGTCTCATACCTCAAACAAAGGTTGCATATCAGTTTTGTCCTAGTATAAGAAATAGTAAAGTCCAAAAGTGCTTTATTTTTAATTTTTATTGTTTATTTATTTTAAAGTTATTTATGTGTATTCAGTACCAGTCTACAGCATTTGATAACCCCACTAACAATTTTGCCAATTGTTCATGCTTGTATAACATAAAGTGAGGGTGACTTTTGGGATAGGTCCCCCAGGGTCATAAGATAAATCCCATTAGTCTCATACCTCAAACAAAGGTTGCATATCAGTTTTGTCCTAGTATAAGAAATAGTGAAGTCCAAAAGTGCTTTATTTTTATTTTTTTTATTGTTTATTTATTTTAAAGTTCTTTATGTGTATTCAGTACCAGTCTACAGCATTTGATAACCCCACTAACAGATTGTTGGTACAGAATAAAAAAAGGGGGTGTGGTTTCACTACAATATTATCATTGTATGGGACTGCACAAATTATAGATAGTATTGTTTTTTTATATATGCAAGTTTTTCTAAGCAGGGTGCACTTTAAATATTTATGGGTGATTCATGCCATATGTTACACTGGACCAATGTGGATGGTAAATTGCCAATATTCTAGTAAGGTTAAATCTATGATTTGTGGCAATAAACACAGCCTAACAACTAAACAGCCTTGGTAACTATGGTTACCATTGTACACTTCCTATAGGAGTAATCCAGATCCCCCGGCATATTAAACACAATAGATCACAATGAGTTGTTATGTATTTATGTTTTTTTACACATTTGGGCTACATATTGGCATCAGACAATTTTATACCCTGTCAGACCAGAGATTGTACGTAAATCTCATCATCCATATGTTCGAATAGATAGCCAAACAAATAAACGTTATATGATACAGAAACAACACAATATATCCCAAGTATATGGTATATGCATCTATATCCATGGTTACTACTGACTTGTTGCTACTCCCTAGACACACGAATGGGTGGGTGGTTGAGTGACTCAACCACCCACCCATTTGTGTGTCTAGGGAGTAGCAACAAGTCAGTAGTAACCATGGACATAGATATCATATATCTATTCGAATATATGTCTTTTGCCAAATTCGACACTAAGTTTTAGAGGTTAGCACTAAGTTTGTTCGTATCATCTTGTTGTTTTTAATTTGAAAGCACTGGACTAATACTGTAAAGTTATTCAGTCACTATCGTATCATTGAATATTTGCCACCCGTTGAAATCCAGATATATCTGTCAGCAGCACAGAAACTGAGCTTAGGCTCTATCAAGAAGCCTAGACTTTGGTTATACATATACCCAAAAGTTACAATAATCAAGTAGCGAGAGCTGCTGTGATATAGCGGCACTCGCTCAGATATTAGGAGTGTTTGTTATTGTGCATAGTATAAGAGATAAGCTGATTTCTTAGTGGCTGTCAGTTTCAACTGAAACTGTCAGAAATAAACAATATCTAGGGTATTAAGAATCCCTGCTATTATTTTAGCAGGTGAGTTTTAATCCTATTTTTAATAAGGAAAAAGGTGAAAGCCCATTTCCACTCTTACTGTGAGTCTATTTTTTACTGTGAGCTTATTTTAGATCATTTTAGATTGTTAACATGGATCCATGAGGGAATGAAAGGTTTGATTTAAAATTGTTTGTGACATTCGGGAATTTTTATATTATATTTTACAAAATCAGAGATAAAATTACAAGTGTCACCACTTAACCACTTTTACTTGGAGACCCCAAGGTAGAAGAATTTAAATTAGCAAATTGTAATCGTCACTGATTTTCATTGCTTGCTTATGTTTGTACTTTCATCCAGAAATGGAATGAACATTGTAAATAAATAGTGATAAGTAATTAATTCTAGCTAAGACCCTGCCTCATTTTGTTGGCGCTTGGATACCTTATTTTAAATCTTGATTGTTTTTCAGTTGACCACTAGGGGTCAATTTATCCGAGCTAGAGGTTAAAACCAACAGGCGCTGGGTGTTTCCTCTTGTGAGATACCTTTTACACAGTACCAAAGCTACATAAAGGGAAAATCTCACCACCCGGCAGACCCATAGTTTCTGGTCTAGGTTCACTTACTGAGAATATCTCTCAATACGTGGACTTTTGCATCAGACCTTTTTTATTAAATCTTCCATCATATACCAAGGACACCATTGATGTACTGAAACAATTAGATGATGTTTCTTTAAATGATAAAACACTACTAGTGGCAATCGATGTAGAGTCTTTATACTCTTCAAAATGAAAGAAAAAAAGAAGGCGCCACCATAGTGCACAATCAGTGTGAAGGATTAAGACCAGCGCACAATATATGTACTCACAAGACTAAAGGCACTTGAGAAGTGCGACAAATGCCTCCTGGGCTCTTAATGTCACCCAGAAAACTTCTCCTGTATTCTCCAAAGCTCCCAGGGTTCAAATCGATCTCCACCGTCAGGGATTCACTGAAGTTGTGTACAATCACAATAATAAAGTGTGCCTCTACACACTTAGGGTTAAAATATTATACTGTTTTAGTAGTTCAAATAAGCTTGTGGAAAAGTCTGATAAAATAAAAAGACTTTTATTCAAATAAAAACACAACGTTTCACGATCTACAATGACTGTTTCATCAGGTGTAATTACAAGATTTAAAAAACCCACGGCTTATAAACACAAATATTCTACTGCACTTGCGTGAATAAACTTTATGTTTGTTACATTGTTACTATGGTCTTCAATCGTCCGTGTTACCCAATCAGTGTGGTCAACTCGACCACACCACCCGGTTTGTTATTACGCTTACAAATCCTGTGTCAACAGTAACTCCTCCCGGCTCTAAAATGCAACAATGTAACCAACCATTTGATTGGGCTAAAAATCAGCTCCATACATTGCTAAAATCCAACACCGGGTTATTCACGCATCGCGCCTGTTTAATACACCCCCTACTGTTTATATTCTCTCATATATCAATTGTGTAGTGAACTTAAAAAAAACAATAAATATTCAGGATAAATGATATATATAAACATTCATAATGTTACTCCTAAACACTAATACATCCGGAGTCTGTAGCTATGTATAGATTAAAATTGTTGCTATATATACAATATTAAAAATATATATTTAAAAAAATTAATTTCATCACATTCAAAATAATGCTAATGCATACTGTTGTCTCCGGAGTATATGATTGTATGAAAATACATAGGATAACATTCATAGTATTACTACCAGACCTCTTTCATCCGGAACCAATAAATACGTTGAATCCATGTCCTCACATTTATAGTTCCTAGAAGCTACAGCCTCATTACCCTCTACTAAAATAAGCACTCTTACAGTCATATAATATATATTTATATATTTTACATACATATATATTATTTACCGATTTCCCTCCTCTTATTTATAGACCTATATTCAATTTGATGCTGTGCCTTACTTAGTGTTCTCCTCCTTCTTTAAAGAGGTACGGTTTGTAAGGACATCAGGTGTATTATATTCTGTTAACCTCCTATATTATGAGTAACTAAAAATAGTGGACATTGATATGTATATATAGATATATATATATGGGGCTCATATAGTATTCCAACCTTAAATTGGTACTCTTTCTATATGACATATCCTAACTCCTTATATATACTTAAAATGTAGCTAATATCTATATGTATATTGTAGCTTCTACAGACCATTATATTTCAGAACTCTTATAAGTATTAATATGGCCATATGGTAAAATAAAATCAAGTATACACATTTGTCTACAACCTATTAAATGTATCTACAGATACTTATTAAGTTATATACTCTATATGATTAAAGTTCTAGGGTGATGAATTATAATATGTCTATAACCATCTTTTTGTACTATCTATCCAGATCCTAATGATGTATCTACCATACTATAAATAGCCTGGGGAGAAAATGGATCTATGTTTATACATATTTGTGTAAAGTGTAGTCACACAGACCACAATTAGCTCTACCACATTTATAGAATCCTTGGCTCTTCATTACATAATCATTCTTTTTGTTTCCCTTCTCTTTGTATATAGACGATTGTTTCCTCATCAGAATTTTACTTGGTGCAAGTCTATTTTTGATGGTTGGTGCTCTTTTAAATGTACAAACAGGGTATTCATCTAATATGTCCTTTAGAATTGGACCTCCCTTAAGAATGAACCAGTATTTATTTAGATATTTGTATCTATTATTGTATTGAGTGATGAATCTCATACCTTTACTTTTGTTATTTACAGAATCTACTATTTTATTATCAATACATTTAATATTAGATGCAGCCTAAGTACTATTGTCAGATCTAATCTTTTTTTAAGAATCAAAGATTGTTTATCATAAACAACATAATTTATGTAAGAACTTACCTGATAAATTCATTTCTTTCATATTAGCAAGAGTCCATGAGCTAGTGACGTATGGGATATACATTCCTACCAGGAGGGGCAAAGTTTCCCAAACCTCAAAATGCCTATAAATACACCCCTCACCACACCCACAAATCAGTTTAACGAATAGCCAAGAAGTGGGGTGATAAGAAAAAAAGTGCGAAAGCATAAAAAATAAGGAATTGGAATAATTGTGCTTTATACAAAGAAAATCATAACCACCACAAAAAGGGTGGGCCTCATGGACTCTTGCTAATATGAAAGAAATGAATTTATCAGGTAAGTTCTTACATAAATTATGTTTTCTTTCATGTAATTAGCAAGAGTCCATGAGCTAGTGACGTATGGGATAATGAATACCCAAGATGTGGATCTTCCACGCAAGAGTCACTAGAGAGGGAGGGATAAAATAAAGACAGCCAATTCCGCTGAAAAATAATCCACACCCCAAACAAAGTTTAAATCTTAAAATGAAAAAAACTGAAATTATAAGCAGAAGAATCAAACTGAAACAGCTGCCTGAAGTACTTTTCTACCAAAGACTGCTTCAGAAGAAGAAAACACATCAAAATGGTAGAATTTAGTAAAAGTATGCAAAGAAGACCAAGTTGCTGCTTTGCAAATCTGATCAACTGAAGCTTCATTCCGAAATAACCAGGAAGTAGAAACTGACCTAGTCGAATGAGCTGTAATCCTTTGAGGCGGACTTCTACCCGACTCAACATAAGCATGATGAATCAAAGACTTTAACCAAGACGCCAAAGAAATGGCAGAGGCCTTCTGACCTTTCCTAGAACCAGAAAAGATAACAAATAGACTAGAAGTCTTTCTGAAATCTTTAGTAGCTTCAACATAATATTTCAAAGCTCTAACTACATCCAAAGAATGCAACGATCTTTCCTTAGAGTTCTTAGGATTAGGACACAATGAAGGAACCACAATTTCTCTACTAATGTTGTTAGAATTCACAACCTTAGGTAAAAATTTAAATGAAGTTCGCAAAACCGCCTTATCCTGATGAAAAATCAGAAAAGGAGATTCACAAGAAAGAGCAGATAATTCAGAAACTCTTCTAGCAGAAGAGATGGCCAAAAGAAACAAAGCTTTCCAAGAAAGTAATTTAATATCCAGCGAATGCATAGGTTCAAACGGAGGAGCTTGAAGAGCCCCCAGAACCAAATTCAAACTCCAAGGAGGAGAAATTGACTTAATGACAGGTTTTATACGAACCAAAGCCTGTACAAAACAATGAATATCAGGAAGATTAGCAATCTTTCTGTGAAAAAGAACAGAAAGAGCAGAGATTTGTCCTTTCAAGGAATTTGCAGACAAACCTTTATCCAAACCATCCTGAAGAAACTGTAAAATTCTAGGAATTCTAAAAGAATGCCAAGAAAAATGATGAGAAGAACACCAAGAAATGTAAGTCTTCCAGACTCGATAATATATCTTCCTAGACACAGATTTACGAGCCTGTAACATAGTATTAATTACGGAGTCAGAGAAACCTCTATGACTGAGAATCAAGCGTTCAATCTCCATACCTTCAAATTTAAGGATTTGAGATCCTGATGGAAAAAAGGACCTTGCGATAGAAGGTCTGGTCTTAACGGAAGAGTCCACGGTTGGCAAGTAGCCATCTGAACAAGATCCGTATACCAAAACCTGTGAGGCCATGCTGGAGCCACCAGCAGAACAAACGAACGCTCCTTTAGAATCTTGGAAATCACTCTTGGAAGAAGAACTAGAGGCGGAAAGATATAGGCAGGATGATACTTCCAAGGAAGTGACAATGTATCCACTGCTTCCGCCTGAGGATCCCTGGATCTGGACAGATACCTGGGAAGCTTCTTGTTTAGATGAGAAGCCATCAGATCTATTTCTGGAAGTCCCCAGATTTCAACAATCTGAAGAAATACCTCTGGGTGAAGAGACCATTCGCCCGGATGTAATGTTTGGTGACTGAGATAATCCACTTCCCAATTGTCTATACCTGGGATGTGAACCGCAGAAATTAGACAGGAGCTGGATTCCGCCCATACAAGTATTCGAGATACTTCTTTCATAGCCAGAGGACTGTGAGTCCCTCCTTGATGATTGACATATGCCACGGTTGTGACATTGTCCGTCTGAAAACAAATGAACGACTCTCTCTTTAGAAGAGGCCACGACTGAAGAGCTCTGAAAATCGCACGGAGTTCCAAAATGTTGATTGGTAATCTCGCCTCCTGAGATTCCCAAACCCCCTGCGCTGTCAGAGACCCCCATACCACTCCCCAACCTGTCAGACTTGCATCTGTTGAGATCACAGTCCAGGTCGGAAGAACAAAAAAAGCCCCCTGAACTAAACGATGGTGGTCTGTCCACCACGTCAGAGAGTGTCGTACATTTGGTTTTAAAGATATTAATTGTGATATCTTTGTATAATCCCTGCACCACTGGTTCAGCATACAGAGCTGAAGAGGTCGCATGTGAAAACGAGCAAAGGGGATCGTGTCCGATGCAGCAGTCATAAGACCTAGAATTTCCATGCATAAGGCTACCGAAGGGAATGATTGAGACTGAAGGTTTCGACAAGCTGAAACCAATTTCAGACGTCTCTTGTCCGTTAACGACAGAGTCATGGACACTGAATCTATCTGGAAACCTAAAAAGGTTACTCTTGTCTGAGGAATCAACGAACTCTTTGGTAAATTGATCCTCCAACCATGTTCTCAAAGAAACGATACAAGTCGATTCGTATGAGATTCTGCTAAATTTGAAGACTGAGCAAGTACCAAGATATCGTCCAAATAAGGAAATACCACAATACCCTGTTCTCTGATTACAGATAGTAGGGCACCGAGAACCTTTGTAAAAATCCTTGGAGCTGTTGCTAGGCCAAACGGCAGAGCCACAAACTGGTAATGCTTGTCTAGAAAAGAGAATCTCAGAAACTGATAGTGATCTGGATGAATCGGAATATGCAGATATGCATCTTGTAAATCTATTGTGGACATATAATGCCCTTGCTGAACAAAAGGCAGAATAGTCCTTATAGTTACCATTTTGAATGTTGGTATTCTTACATAATGATTCAATATTTTTAAATCCAGAACTGGTCTGAAGGAATCCTCCTTCTTTGGTACAATGAATAGATTTGAGTAAAACCCCAGACCCTGTTCCAGAACTGGAACTGGTACAATTACTCCAGCCAACTCTAGATCTGAAACACATTTCAGAAATGCTTGAGCCTTCACTGGATTTATTGGAACACGAGAAAGAAAAGATCTTCTTGCAGGAGGCCTTATCTTGAAGCCTATTCTGTACCCCTGTGAAACAATGTTCTGAATCCAAAGATTGTGAATCGAATTGATCCAAATTTCTTTGAAAAATCGTAATCTGCCCCCTACCAGCTGAGCTGAAATGAGGGCCGCACCTTCATGAGGACTTGGGAGCTGGCTTTGGCTTTCTAAAAGGCTTGGATTTATTCCAGACTGGAGATGGTTTCCAAACTGATACCGCTCCTGTAGGGGAAGGATCAGGTTTTTGTTCCTTATTGTGACGAAAGGAACGAAAACGATTAGCAGCCCTATATTTACCTTTAGATTTGTTATCCTGTGGTAAAAAAGTTCCTTTCCCCCCAGTAACAGTTGAAATAATAGAATCCAACTGTGAACCAAACAATTTATTCCCTTGGAAAGAAAGGGAAAGCAAAGTTGACTTAGAAGACATATCAGCATTCCAAGTTTTAAGCCATAAAGCTCTTCTAGCTAAAATAGCTAAATACGTATACCTGACATCAACCCTAATGATATCAAAGATGGCATCACAAATAAAGTTATTAGCATGTTGAAGAAGATTAACAATGCTATGAGTATTATGATCTGTTACTTGTTGTGCTAAAGCCTCCAACCAGAAAGTTGAAGCTGCAGCAACATCTGCCAAAGATATAGCAGGCCTAAGAAGATTACCTGAACATAAGTAAGCTTTTCTTTGAAAGGATTCAATTTTCCTATCTAAAGGATCCTTAAAGGAAGTACTATCTGCCGTAGGAATAGTAGTACGTTTAGCAAGAGTAGAGATATCCCCATCAACTTTAGGGATTTTGTCCCAAAACTCTAATCTGTCAGATGGCACAGGATACAACTTCTTAAACCTTTTAGAAGGAGTAAAAGAATTACCCAGATTATTCCATTCCCTGGAAATCACTTCAGAAATAGCATCAGGGACTGTAAAAACTTCCGGAATAACTACAGGAGGTTTAAAAACCGTATTTAAATGTTTAGATTTAGTATCAAGAGGCCTAGATTTCTCTATTTCTAAAGCAATTAATACTCCTTTAAGTAAAGAACAAATAAATTCCATTTTAAATAAATATGAAGATTTATCAGTATCAATCTCTGAAACAGAATCCTCTGAACCAGAAAAATAATTATTAGAAACAGAATCAGAATGATGATGTTCATTTAAAAATTCATCTGGAAAATGAGAAGTTTTAAAAGACTTTTTACGTTTACTGGAAGGAGGAATAACAGACATAGCCTTCCTAATAGATTTAGAAACAAAATCTCTTATGTTAACAGGAACACCCTGAGTATTAGATGTTGATGGAACAGCAACAGGTAATGGAACATTACTAAAGGAAATATTATCTGCATTAGAAAGTTTGTCATGACATTCATCACAAACAACAGCCGGAGGAACAGATACCACAAGTTTACAACAAATACACTTAACTTTGGTAGATCCAGCATCAGGCAGCAATTTTCCAGAAGTAGCTTCTGATTCAGGGTCAATCTGAGACATCTTGCAATATGTAATAGAAAAAACAACATATAAAGCAAAATTGATCAAATTCCTTAAATGACAGTTTCAGGAATGGGAAAAAATGCCAATGAACAAGCTTCTAGCAACCAGAAGCAAATAAACAATGAGACTTAAATAATGTGGAGACAATAATGACATTCATATTTTTTAGCGCCAAAAAAGACGCCCACATTATTTGGCGCCTAAATGCTTTTAGTGCCAAAAATGACGCCACATCCGGTGACGCCGACATTTTTGGCGCAAAAACGTCAAAAAATGACGCAACTTCCGCCGACAAGTATGACGCCGGAAATGACAAAGAAAATTTTTGCGCCAAAAAAGTCTGCGCCAAGAATGACGCAATAAAATGAAGCATTTTCAGCCCCCGCGAGCCTAACAGCCCACAGGAAAAATTCAAATTTTTAAGGTAAGAAAAATTGATTATTCATATGCATTATCCCAAATAATGAAACTGACTGTCTGAAATAAGGAATATTGAACATCCTGAATCAAGGCAAATAAATGTTTAAACACATTTATTTAGAACTTTTATATAAAGTGCCCAACCATAGCTTAGAGTGTCACAAAAAATAAGACTTACTTACCCCAGGACACTCATCTACATGTAGTAGAAAGCCAAACCAGTACTGAAACGAGAATCAGTAGAGGTAATGGTATATATAAGAGTATATTGTCAATCTGAAAAGGGAGGTAAGAGATGAATCTCTACGACCGATAACAGAAAACCTATGAAATAGACCCCGTAGAAGGAGATCATTGAATTCAAATAGGCAATACTCTCTTCACATCCCTCTGACATTCACTGCACACTGAGAGGAAAACCGGGCTCCAGCCTGCTGCGAAGCGCATATCAACGAAGAATCTAGCACAAACTTACTTCACCACCTCCACTGGAGGCAAAGTTTGTAAAACTGATTTGTGGGTATGGTGAGGGGTGTATTTATAGGCATTTTGAGGTTTGGCAAACTTTGCCCCTCCTGGTAGGAATGTATATCCCATACGTCACTAGCTCATGGACTCTTGCTAATTACATAAAAGAAATTAAGATTTGTACAGTTTCTGCGGATCCTACACAATTGGTTATATGGGACATTTGTTTTCCAGGGTTTGTAGTGGCTACTGTTATAGTTGAGATAACTATTTGTGTCTACCGGTTTGAAATATGTTTTTGTAATAATGTTTCCATCTATATCCCATTCCAAAATTACATCTAAAAATTCAATACACGTTTCTTCTAGTTTTCTTGTGAATTTGATCCCCATATCATTAGATTTAAGTGTTTTAACAAATTCCTCAGCTTCTATTGCTGTCCCCTCCCATATAAATATGAGGTCATCAATGAAACGGCCATAGAAAACCAGGCCTGCCCCTAGGGGAGAGGAATAGATGTATCTTTCCTTAAATATCCCCATAAAAAGGTTGGCAAAACTAGGGGCAAACCTGGTTCCCATGGCCGTTCCCTTGATTTGTATATAAAATTCTTCTTGAAATACAAAGTAATTGTGTTTTAATACAAACGCAGTTACTTCTAAAAGAAATATCCGCTGTTTTTCCGATAGATAGATATCTCTCAATAAAAAGGAATTAATAGAATCCAGACCTATTTGGTGTGAAATATTTGAATACAGTGATGATACATCACACGTCATCCAAATCAAATTTCTATCCAATCTTTTTATATTAGAAATTTTGGAAATCAAATCCGGGGTATCTTTAATATATGATGGTAACATACACACCGTTTAAAAAAAAATAATTGATCTACATACTCTGATAGATTACATGTAAGATTCCCAATACCTGAAATAATCGGTCTACCGGGAGGGTCTATTGTAGATTTTTGTATCTTGGGTAGGTGGTAATAGTACACCAGGTTTGGTGCATGTGGTATCAAAAAATCTCTCTCCTTCTTGGTGAGAATACCTTCCAGCCAGGCGGTATCTACTAATTTGATTAAATTCGCCAAAAATGTATTTGTTGGGTTAAATGTTAACCTTTTATAATATTCAGTATCCAAAATAGTTATTTTGGCTTCTTTCAGATAGTCACCGAAATCCTGTAGTACTATCCCAACTCCCTTGTCCGCCTGTCTGATTACCAAGTCTTTATTGGCAGCCAATCTACCTAGTGCTTTATATTCATATACATTTAAATTAGAGATCTTAATTTTCCCCATTTTCATTTTTCCAAATTCTTCTAAATCCAAATTTTGAAATAACTGTATACTGTGGCTGGTAATAGGAGGATTAAAATTAGACTTAGCTGTTAGTTCTGTGTGAATATAACTCTCAAATAGTTCTTCACAGAGCATATCTGATTCAAAGTATATAATCTCTGATATGGGTCTTTCTACCATATTGTCCGTGACAATGGGTATCTGGTCAGTGTTCTGTAGTTTTTTATCACAGAAATATCTCTGAATAGATAATTTCCATATAAATCAATTTAAATCAACAACTAGGTCAAACAATTGATGGCTATTAGAGGGGCAGAAGGACAGTCCTCTATTGAGTACACATATCTCTTCATTGCTTAGATTATGGCTGGACAAATTAAATATCCCTTTTTTCATTTGTTCAAGTTTCTCCTTTTTGGCTGATTTAGCTCTCCCTCGGATGCCACGCTTGCGTAAGATCTTTTTTTGTGGTTGTCTTGATTGTTTATGTTGTGCATTGGTGTTATCATTGGTGCCCCTAGTTTTGCCAACCTTTTTATGGGGATATTTGAGGAAAGATACATCTATTCCTCTCCCCTAGGGGCAGGCCTGGTTTTCTATGGCCGTTTCATTGATGACTTCCTATTTATATGGGAGGGGACAGCAATAGAAGCTGAGGAATTTGTTAAAACACTTAATTCTAAAGATATGGGGATTAAGTTCACAAGCAAACTAGAAGAAAATTGTATTGAATTTTTAGATCTCATTTTGGAATGGGATATAGATGGAAACATTATTGCAAAAACATATTTCAAACCGGTAGACACAAATAGTTATCTCAACTATAACAGTAACCACTACAAACCCTTGAAAACAAATATCCCATATAACCAATTTTGTAGGATCCGCAGAAACTGTACAAATCTTAATGTTTATGATGAACAATCTTTGATTCTTAATAAAAGATTTGTAGATAAAAAATACCCAAGGGAACTAATAGAAGAGAGCTATACAAGAGCTTGAAATAGAGATAGGAGGGATTTTTTAAAAGCAGGGCAAATTTGATTAGATCTGACAATAGTACTCAGGCTGCATATAATATTAAATGTATTGATAAAATAGTAGATTCTGTAAATAACAAGAGGAAAGGTATGAGATTCATCACTCAATACAATAATAGATACAAAGAAATTAGAAGAATTCTAAATAAATACTGGTTCATTCTTAAGGGAGATCCAATTCTAAAGGACATATTAGATGAATACCCTATTTGTACATTTAAAAGAGCACCAACCATCAAAAATATACTTGCACCAAGTAAAATTCTGATGAGGAAACAATCGTCTATATACAAAGAGAAGGGAAACAAAAAGAATGATTATGTAACGAAGAGCCAAGGATTCTATAAATGTGGTAGAGCTAATTGTGGTCTGTGTGACTACACTTTACACAAATACATATAAACATAGATCCATTTTCTCCCCAGGCTATTTATAGTATGGTAGATACATCATTATTATCTGGATAGATAGTACAAAAATGATGGTTATAGACATATTATAATTCATCACCCAAGAACTTTAATCATATAGAGTATATAACATAATAAGTATCTGTAGATACATTTAATAGGTTGTAGACAAATGTGTATACTTGAATTTATTTTACCATATGGCCATATTAATACTTATAAGAGTTCTGAAATATAATGGTCTGTAGAAGCTACAATATAGATATTAGCTACATTTTAAGTGTATATATGAGGAGTTAGGATATGTCATATAGAAAGAGTACCAATTTAAGGTTGGAATACTATATGAGCCCCATATATATATATATATATATATATATATATATATATATATACATATCAATGTCCACTATTTTTAGTTACTCACAATATAGGAGGTCAACAGAATATAATACACCGGATGTCCTTGATACAAACCGTACCTCTTTAAAGAAGGAGGAGAACACTAAGTAAGGCACAGCATCAAAATGAATATAGGTCTATAAATAAGAGGAGGGAAATCTGTAAATAATATATATGTATGTAAAATATATAAATATATATATATATTATATGACTGTAAGAGTGCTTAATTTAGTAGAGGGTAATGAGGCTGTAGCTTTTAGGAACTATAAATGTGAGGACATGGATTCAATGTATTTATTGGTTCCGGATGAAAGAGGTCTGGTAGTAATAATATGAATGTTATCCTATGTATTTTCATACATTCATATACTCCGGAGACAACAGTATGCATTAGCATTAGTGATGTCATGAATAGTTCACCGGCGAATAGTTCCCGGCGAACATAGCATGTTCGCATTCGCCGCGGCGGGCGAACATATGCGATGTTCCATCCGCCCCTTATTCGTCATCATTGAGTAAACTTTGACGTTGTACCTTACAGTCAGCAGACATATTACAGCCAATCAGCAGCAGACCCTCCCTCCCAGACCCTCCCACCTCCTGGACAGCATCCATTTTAGATTTATTTGGAAGCTGCATTCTTAGTGAGAGGAGGGACAGTGTAGCTGCTGCTGATTTAATAGGGAAATCGATAGCTAGGCTAGTGTATTCAGTGTCCACTACAGTCCTGAAGGACTCATCTGATCTCTGCTGTAAGGACAGCACACAAAAAGCCCTTTTAAGGGCTAGAACAGATTTTTTTTTTCCTGTGTAATATAATTGCAGTTGCCTGCCTGCCAGCGTGTGTGTCAGGCTCACAGCGTATACTGTGCCCACTTGCCCAGTGCCACCACTCATATCTGGTGTAACAGTAGTGTACATTTAAAAAAACAACACTTTTTTGACTGTGAAATAATAGCAGACAGCTGCCAGTACCCAAGATGGCCGCCAATAAGGCAGATGGGGAGGGTTAGAGAGCTGTTTTGGGGGGATCAGGGAGGTTGGGGGGCTAAGGGGGGGATGCTACACCACAGCATATGTAAATATGCTAAAAAAAAATTAAATTTTTTAAAACCTTTTATTTTAGTACTGGCAGACTTTCTGCCAGTACTTAAGATGGCGGGGACAATTGTAGGGTGGGGGAGGGAAGGGAGCTGTTTGGGAGGGATCAGGGGGTCTGATGTGTCAGGTGGGAGGCTGATCTCTACACCAAAGCTAAAATTAACCCTGCAAGCTCCCTACAAAATACCTAAATTAACCCCTTCACTGTTAGCCATAAAACCATGTGATGAGCAGCAGCATTTAGCGGCCTTCTTATTTCCAGAAAGCAACACCAAAGTCATATATGTCTGAACAAAGGGGATCCCAGAGAAGCATTTACAACCATTTGTGCCATAATTGCACAAGCTGTTTGTAAATAATTTCAGTGAGAAACCAAAAATTGCGAAATCTTTTTAGTTTTTTTTAAATTTGATCGCATTTGGCGGTGACATGGTGGCATGAAATATACCAAAATGGTCCTAGATCAATACTTTGGGTTGTCTACTACACTACACTTAAGCTAAAATTAACCCTACAAGCTCCCTACATGCTCCTTAATTAACCCCTTCACTGCTGGGCATAAAACACGTGTGGTGCGCAGTGGCATTTAGCAGCCTTCTAATTACCAAACAGCAACGCCAAAGCCATATGTCTGCTATTTTTGAACAAAGGGGATCCCAGAGAAGCATTTACAACCATTTTTGCCATAATTGCATAAGTTGTTTGTAAATAATTTCTGTGAGAAACCTTAACTTTGTGAAAAAGTGAACAATTTTTTTTTTATTTGATCGCATTTGGCGGTGAAATGGTGGCATGAAATATACCAAAATGGGCCTAGATCAATACTTTGGGATGTCTTCTAAAAAAAAATATATACATGTCAAGGGATATTCAGGTATTCCTGACAGATATCAGGGTTCCAATGTAACTAGCGCTCATTTTGGAAAAAAGTGGTTTTGAAATAGCAAAGCACTTCTTGTATTTATTTCCCTATAACTTGCAAAAAAGCAAAGAACATGTTAACATTGGGGGCTCGATCCGATAAAAATCGTTGCCCGCAAAAGCTGGCGACGCCAATATTTGCGCTGGTTTGGTATCACATATACGGCGTAACCTAGAAGTTACGCGCATATATTTCTGCCGTCGCCCGTAGTTTTTTGGGCCATAG